>NC_041383.1:280027460-280040028 GCF_002162155.2 Triticum dicoccoides
TTTGAAAGGCACATATTATCTCAAATTTGAATATTTATGTCCATGCGCAGATGCAATGTGGTCAGACGATGCCTGCCATCGGTGTCGCAAATTCAAATCGATTTAGCCTTGTTCGATGTGAATATAGTATATAGCACGTTTGATTGAAAACCACACCAGGCATACATGCATTATATTCATGCATGCATGAGTTACAAACATCATGAGCTCTTATTCAAATATTTGAATCCACTTTTATATTGATTATCATCTCTGTTAGTCTTTTACATGCACACACACACACACACTCCTCTTCCCTTTGTGGATACCAATAACTTTCCTATCGTGCATGCATATATACACACACTCCTGATATGTATCCAACGTATCTATAATTTATGAAGTATTCATGCCATGTTTATAATATTTTTACATGATTTTGGTATGATTTGGTTAGTACTAACCCGGACTAACACTATTTTCAGCAAAACTACCGTGGTATTGTTTTTGTGTAGAAATAAAAGTTCTCGGAATACGCTGAAAATCAACGGAGAATATTTTTGGAAAATATAAAAAATACTAGAACAGAAAGCTACCGGAGGGGAGTCCCGAGGCCACCACGAGGGTGGAGGGCGCCCCCACCCTAGGGTGCGCCCCCTACCTCGTGGACTCCCCGTGGTCCTCCTTGACATGAAACCAACGCCAACCCCTCCTATAAATCCTAAACACCCCAGAACAAAGGAGAGATCAGAAGTTTCGCTGCCGCAAGCCTCCAGAACCACGAGAAATCAATCTAGGCTCTCTCTAGCACCCTGCCGGAGAGGGCCATCATTACCGGAGGCCATGGGAGAGGATCTCGGAGGGGCCATCATCACCATGAAGGCCAAGGACCAGAGGGAGAGCCTCTCCCCATCCAGGGGGAGGCCATGGAGGAGGAAGCACAAGGGGGAGAACCTCTCCTCCTCCCTCTCGGTGGCGCCGGAGTGTCATCCAAAGGGGAATCATCGCCGCGGTGATCATCTTCATCGACATCACCATCATCATAACCATCCTCATCTCTCTTCAGCGGTCCACTCTCCCGCACCCCGCTGTAATCACCTACTTGAACATGGTGTTTTATGCCACATATTATGATCCAATTATGTGTTGCCATCCTATGATGTTTTGAGTAGATTTCCTTTGTCTTTGGGTTGATTGATGATCTAGATTGGTTTGAGTTGTATGTTTTATTTTGGTCTGTCCTATGGTGCCTTCTGTGTCACGCACATGTGAGGGATTCCCACTGTAGGGTGTTGCAATACGTTCATGATTTGCTTGTAGTGGGTTGCTAGAGTGATGGAAGCTGAAACGCGAGTAAGGTCGTTGTTGCGTATGGGGTAAAGGGGACCTGATATGTTAATGCTATGGTTGGGTTTTACCTTAATAATCTTTAGTAGTTGCGGATGCTTGCTAGAGTTCCAATCATAAGTGCATATGATCCAAGTAGAGAAAGTATGTTAGCTTATGCCTCCCCCTCAAATGAAATTGCAATGACGACTACTGATCTTGTTAACAATTGCCTAGGACAATTCCGCACACCGACTATCGGTGTCAAAACCGGCGGATCTCGGGTACGGGGTCCTGATCTGTGTGTTTTAGGCTGATGGTAACAGGAAGCAAGGGACACAATGTTTACAAAGGTTCGGGCCCTCTCGATCGGAGAGGGCTAGGGTTTACATGGAGTCGGTAACAAGGAAGGAAATACAATATCCGGATTGCCAAGCTTGCCTTCCACACAAAGGAGAGTTCCATCCGGACACGGGACGGAGTCTTGAGTCTTGTATCTTCATGCTTCAATAGTCCGAACGATGTATATAGTCCGGCTGTCCGGATACCCCCTAATCCAGGACTCCCTCAGTAGCCCCTAAGCCAGGCTTCAATAACAATGAGTCCGGCGCGCAGTCTTGTCTTTGGCATTGCAGGGCGGGTTCCATCTCCGAATACTCCAAAGTAATTATCGAACACTTAGACCGTGTTTGGATCCGCGAGGTGATTCTCAGATAGCATCGTAGGGAACATAGCATAAATCTGATCTGCCGGCAATCTCCATACGTTTTGCCTTTGCATCGTGGCCCGGTCCAACATGAACCGGCGTTTCTCGCCCCACCTCGACTCGCGTTGCGAGGCGGTTTTATTGGCACGTCCTGCCAAAGCAGAGATCGTGCTCCTCTTATTACGGGATCTTCCATCAATATGGGTGTGTGTAACCCTACGACGACCGTTGGTAGGACTCCGTGTGTTTTTAGATAAGCCTCAAGCGGTCATGCTGAGGACTCTTGATACTCACCCTCTTTATAAAGGGGCCGAGGCCTATGCCTCTTTTCCACCTCCCTCGCTCCTTCTTGCACCTCGAGTTCTAACACCCGAGACGTAAGCTCCCACGCCCCAGATCCTCCAATATGTCCGGATCCAACCCTCAAGGCCAGTGGGTGGCCTCCTCGATCCAAGAGGAGGACATTGCAAGGCTTAGGGAGGTCAGATATCTGACCGCCGACATCCAGCACAGGCTTCCTACTCCAGGTCAGGTCATCCCTACACCAGAGCCCAATGAGAGCGTCGTGTTTGTTCCTCACTTCCTCCGTGGCTTGGGCCTTACCCTCGATCCTTTTGTGAGGGGGATCATGTTCTATTACGGGTTGGATTTTCATGATCTAGCTCCAGACGCCATCCTCCATATCTCGTCATTCATCATTGTGTGCGAGGCTTTTCTCCACGTCACCCCACACTTCGGCTTATGGCTCAAGACCTTTAATGTGAAGCCGAAGATGATCGAGGGGTGACATGCGGAGTGCGGAGGTGCCATAATAAGCAGGAACGCCGATGCCCCATGGCCAGAGGGTTCTTCGCCAGAAGTATCCGGTGTATGGCAACGAAGATGGTTTTATGTTACAGCTCCCAGAGGCACAAAGTGGGTGGCCACCCCCGAGTTCCGCTAGGGCCCTCCATCACAACTAGCATCTTGGACCGACGTAGGACGGAATTGGGGGCCCACTGGTGATGTACCAGCACTGCAGAGCCACATCCAGGAGCTTCTTGAGAGGGACATTAACCTTGTCAGCATAATTCAAGTGACGTTAATCCGACGGATGTTGCCGTGCCAACGCCGGCCTCTCCAGATGTGGGAGTTCAATCCAGAGGGTCCGCGGACTGTTAAGCACTTCTTCGGCCTGAAGCTCGAAGAGATGTGTAAGTTATTCTTCAGACCACAAGTAGAGTGTCCGGACACCACCGAGGATGCGGGCCTAAGCTGCAATCGCCTAGATACCCAAGTAAGTAACCTTGATACCGGACACTTTGTTTTATATTCATAGTCATTATTCTGATCTAAAGTTGACACTCTTCCAAACCCACTTTCAATATTATTGCAAACAATATTATCAATCTCATATTCATCATGGGGATTAAATAAATTTTCAAGATCATAAGAAGAATCACCCCAATCATGATCATTGAAACAAGTAGTAGTCATAGCAAAACTAGCATCCCCAAGCTTAGGGTTTTGCATCTTATTAGCATAATTGACAACAAAAGATTTTATAATAAAATCATTCCAATCATGCTTTTTATTCAAAGATCTATCGTGAGTCACTTCATGGATTTCAGGCAAAACCTTATAAAGATAATCTAGTGCATCAAAATTACTAGGAATTGGTTCATCATAATTGGATCCCTTAAAAAGATAGGCAAGCGGATCAAGATCCATGGACTTTTAGAGAGCGAAGATGCAAGCAAAAAGAAGGTACAAGCAAACATAAGATCGAACGGAAGAAGGACGAATAAAACAACAAGGGTGAAGTGGGGGAGAGGAAAATGAGAGGCAAATGGCAAATAATGTAATGCGAGAGATAGGGATTGCGATGGGTACTTGGTATGTTGACTTTTGCGTAAGCCTCCCCGGCAACGGCGCCATAAATTCTTCTTGCTACGTCTCGAGCTTGCGTTGGTTTTCCCCAAAGAGGATGATGCAGCACAGTAGCGTAAGTATTTCCCTCAGTTTTTGAGAACCAAGGTATCAATCCAGTAGGAGGCCACGCGCAAGTCCCTCGTACCTGCACAACAGGATAGCAACTCGCAACCAACGCTTAGGGGTTGTCAATCCCTTCACGGTTACTTACGAGAGTGAGATCTGATAGAGATAATATTTTTGGTATTTTCGATATAAAGATGCAAAGTAAAAAGTAAAGGCAAAGTAAAAACAAAGCAAGTAAATAAAGTGATATAGATTGATATGATGAGAATAGACCCGGGGGCCATAGGTTTGACTAGTGGCTTCTCTCAAGAGCATAAGTATTCTATGGTGGGTGAAAAAATTACTGTTGAGCAATTGATAGAATCGAGCATAGTTATGAGGTTATCTAGGTATGATCATGTATATAGGCATCACGTCCGAGACAAGTAGATTGAAACGATTCTGCATCTACTACTATTACTCCACTCATCGACCGATATCCAGCATGCATCTAGAGTATTAAGTTAAAAACAGAGTAACGCCTCAAGCAAGATGACATGATGTAGAGGAATAAATTCATGCAATATGATAAATACCCCATCTTGTTATCCTCGATGGCAACAATACAATACGTGCCTTGCAACTCTTTCTGTCACTGAGTAAGGACACCGCAAGATTGAACCCAAAGCCATGCACTTCTCCCATTGCAAGAACTACCAATCTAGTTGGCCAAACCAAACGGGTAATTCGAAGAGACTTACAAAGATAACTCAATCATACATAAAAGAATTCAGAGAAGAATCAAATATTTTCCATAGATAAGTTGGATCATAAACCCACAATTCATCGGTCTCAACAAACACACCGCAAAAACAAGATTACATCGAATAGATCTCCACGGGAGAGGGGGAGAACATTGTATTGAGATCCAAAAAGAGAGAAGAAGCCATCTAGCTACTAGCTATGGACCCGAAGGTCTGAAGTAAACTACTCACACTTCATCGGAGGGGCTATGGTGATGATATAGAAGCCCTCCGTGGTGGATGCCCTCTCCGGCGGCGCTACGGAACAGGCCCCAAGATGGGATCTCATGGATACAGAAGGTTGTGGCGGTGGAATTAGGTTTTTGGCTCCCTCTCTGATCATACAGGGATACGTAGGTATATATAGGAGGAAGGAGTACGTCGGTGGAGCTCCGAGGGGCCCACGAGGTAGGGGGGCGTGCCCAAGGGAGGCGCGCCCTCCACCCTCGTGACCTCCTCGAAAGCTTCTTGGAGTAGGGTCCAAGTCTCCTGGATCACGTTAGGTGAGAAAATCAAGTTCCCGAAGGTTTCATTCTGTTTGGACTCCGTTTGATATTCCGTTTCTTCGAAATACTGAAATCGGCAAAAAACAGCAATTCTGGGCTGGGCCTCCGGTTAATAGGTTAGTCCCAAAAATAATATAAAAGTGGAAAATAAAGCCCAGTATAGTCCAAAACAGTAGATAAAGTAGCATGGAGCAATAAAAAATTATAGATATGTTGGAGACGTATCAAGCATCCCCAAGCTTAATTCCTGCTCGTCCTCGAGTAGGTAAATGATAAAAAAGAATTTTTGATGCGGAGTGATACTTTGGCATAATTTCAATGTAAATCTTCTTAATCATGGTATGAATATTCAGATCCAAAAGATTCAAGATAAAAGTTCATATTGACATAAAAATAATAATACTTCAAGCATACTAATCAAACAATTATGTCATGTCAAATAACATGGCCAAAGAAAGTTCATCCCTACAAAATCATATAGTTAGGCTATGCTTCATTTTCGTCACACAAAGATGTTCCCAACTTCTATACCCCCGATGACAAGCCAAGCAATTGTTTCATACTCAAATAATCTCAAACTCTTTCAACCTTCACACAATATATGAGCGCGAGCCATGGATATAGCACTATGGGTGGAATAGGATATGATGATGGGGATTGTGTGGATAAGACAAAAAAGGAGAAAGTCTCATATTGACGAGGATAATCAACGGGCTATGGAGATGCCCATCAATTGATGTCAACATGAGGAGTAGGGATTGCCATGCAACGGATGCACTAGAGCTATGAATGCTCAACAAAAGAAAACTAGTGGGTGTGCATCCAACTCGCTTGCTCACGAAGACCTAGGGCATTTTGAGGAAGCCCATCATTGGAGTATACAAGCCAAGTTCTATAATGAAAAATCCCACTAGTATAAACAAGACAATTTATGAGACTCACTATATGAAAAACATGGTGCTACTTTGAAGCACAAATATATGAGACTCACTACATGAAGAACAAGGTGCTATTTTGAAGCACGAGTGTGGTAAAAGGATAGTAACATTGCCCCTTCTCTCATTTTCTCTCATTTTTTATTGCCCTCTCTTTTTTTATTGGCCTTTCTCTTTTTTTCTTTTTTTTATTTCGTCTGGAGTCTCATCCCGACTTGTGGGGGAATCATAGTCTCCATCATCCTTTTCCTCACTAGGGCAATGCTCTAATAATGATGATCATCACTCTTCTATTGATTACAACATAAGGATTACAACTCGAAACTAGAACAAGACATGACTCTATATGAATGCCTCCGGCGGTGTACCGGGATGGTGCAATGAATCAAGAGTGACATGTATGGAAAATAATGCATGGTGGCTTTGCCACAAATACGATGTCAACTACAAGATCATGCAATGGCAATATGACAAAAGTAATGCATGTCACGATGATGATGGTGGAAGTTGCATGGCAATATATCTCGGAATGGCTATGGAAATGCCATGATAGGTAGGTATGGTGGCTGTTTTGAGGAAGATAAAAGGAAGTTTATGTGTGATAGAGCGTATCGTATCACGGGGTTTGGATGCACCGGCGAAGTTTGCACCAACTCTCAAGGTGAGAAAGGGCAATGCACGGTACCGAAGAGGCTAGCAAAGGCGGAAAGGTGAGAGTGCGTATAATCCATGGACTCAACATTAGTCAAAAGAACTCATATATTTATTGCAAAAATTTAGAAGTCATCAAAAATTCAAATACTACGCACATGCTCCTAGGGGGATAGATTGGTAGGAAAAGACCATCGCTCATCCCCGACCGCCACTCATAAGGATGCACAAGCCAGGTACACTTCATGTTTCAAATTTGTTACACAACTTTAACCATACGTGCATGCTACGGGATTTGCTAACTTCAACACAAGTATTTCTCAAATTCAAAACTATTCAAATAGCACGACTTTGATATTATCACCTCCATATCTCAAAACAATTATCAAGCATCAAACTTAATTTAATTCACTCAAAAATGAAAGTTTCACAAATCTTGAATACCAAGTATATTAACATTAAGCAAATTACCATGCTATTAATGACTCTCAAAATAATCTAAGTGAAGCATGAGAGATCAAGTTTCTTTAAAACAAATCCACCACCGTGCTCTAAAAGATCTAAGTGAAGCACTAGAGCAAAAATTATCATGCTATAAAGATATAAGTGAAGCACATAGAGCAAAGCTATCAAGCTCAAAAGGTATAAGTGAAGCACATAGAGTATTCTAAAAAATTCCAAATCATGTATGGCTCTCTCAAAAGGTGTGTACAGCAAGGATGATTGTGGTAAACTAACAAGCAAAGACACAAATAATACAAGATGCTCCAAGCAAAATACATATCATGTTGGTGAATAAAAATATAGCTCCAAGTAAATTACCGATGGAAGTGGACAAAAGAGGGGATGCCTTCTGGGGCATCCCCAAGCTTTGACTTTTTGGTGTCCTTGGATTATCTTGGGGGTTCCATGGGCATCCCCAAGCTTAGGCTCTTGCCACTCCTTGTTCCATAATCCATCAAAAGAATTCACCCAAAACTTCAAAACTTCACAACACAAAACTCAACAGAAATCTCGTGAGCTCCGTTAGAGAAAGAAAAGAAAAGACTACTTCAAGGTACTGTAATGAACTCATTATTTATTTATATTGGTGTTAAACCTACTGTATTCCAACTTCTCTATGGTTTATAAACTAATTTACTAGCCATAGATTCATCAAAATAAGCAAACAACACACGAAAAACAGAATCTGTCAAAAACAGAACAGTCTGTAGTAATATGTAACTAACGAAAACTTCTGGAACTCTAAAAATTCTACCAAAATAGGAAGTCCTGTAAACTTTGTTTATTGATCAGCAGAAAAAAGAATCAACGCAAAATCACTCTCCAGTAAAAAATGGCAGCTAATCTCGTGAGTGCTAAGGTTTCTGTTTTTCAGCAGAATCAAATCAACTATCATCGTAGGTTATCCTATAGGTCTTACTTGGCACAAACACTAATTAAAACATAAAACCACATACAAACAGAAGGTAGATGGATTATTTATTCCTAAACAGAACCAAAAACAAGAAACACAAAATAAAATTGGGTTGCCTCCCAACAAGCGCTATCGTTTAATGCCCCTAGCTAGGCATTGATAATTTTAACGATGCTCACATCAAAGACAATAGTTAAAGCACAAAGAGAGCATCATGAAACACGTGACAAACACATCTAAGTCTAACATATTTCCTATGCATAGGCATCTTATAGGCAAACAAATTATCAAGGCAAGCAAAAACTAGCATATGCAAGGAAGAACAAAGAGATGATAGCAATCTCAACATGAAGAGAGGTAATTTAGTAACATGAAAATTTCTACAACCATATTTTCCTCTCTCATAATAATTACATGTAGGATCATAAGCAAATTCAACAAAATAGCTATCACATAACATATTCTCAACACGATCCACATGCATGTAAAGTTGACACTCTTCCAAAATAGTGGGATTAATATTAACTAAAGTCATGACCTCTCCAAACCCACTTTTATCAAAAACTTCATAAGATTGAACATTATCCAAATATGTGGGATCTAAAGTTGACACTCTTCCAAACCAACTTTCAATATTATTGCAAACAATATTATCAATCTCATATTCATCATGGGGATTAAATAAATTTTCAAGATCATAAGAAGAATCACCCCAATCATGATCATTGAAACAAGTAGTAGTCGTAGCAAAACTAGCATCCCCAAGCTTAGGGTTTTGCATCTTATTAGCATAGTTGACAACAAAAGGTTTTATAATAAAATCATTCAAATCATGCTTTTTATTCAAAGATCTATCGTGGTTCACTTCACGGATTTCAGGCAAAACCTTATAAAGATAATCTAGTGCATCCAAATTACTAGGAATTGGTTCATCATAATTGGATCCCTTAAAAAGATTGGCAAGCGGATCAAGATCCATGGACTTTTAGCGAGCGAAGATGCAAGAAAAACAAGGTACAAGCAAACATAAGATTGAACGGAAGAAGGGCGAATAAAACGGCAAGGGTGAAGTGGGGGAGAGGAAAACGAGAGGCAAATGGCAAATAATGTAATGCGAGAGATAGGGATTGCGATGGGTACTTGGTATGTTGACTTTTGCGTAAGCCTCCCCGGTAACGGCGCCAGAAATTCTTCTTGCTACGTCTTGAGCTTGCGTTGGTTTTCCCCGAAGAGGAGAGGATGATGCAGCACAGTAGCGTAAGTATTTCCCTCAGTTTTTGAGAACCAAGGTATCAATCCAGTAGGAGGTCACGCGCAAGTCCCTCGTACCTGCACAACACAATAGCAACTCACAACCAACGCTTAGGGGTTGTCAATCCCTTCACGGTTACTTACGAGAGTGAGATCTGATAGAGATAATATTTTTGGTATTTTTGATATAAAGATGCAAAGTAAGAAGTAAAGGCAAAGTAAAAACAAAGCAAGTAAATAAAGTGATATAGATTGATATGATGAGAATAGACCCGGGGGCCATAGGTTTCACTAGTGGCTTCTCTCAAGAGCACAAGTATTCTACGGTGGGTGAACAAATTACTGTTGAGCAATTGATAGAATCGAGCATAGTTATGAGGTTATCTAGGTATGATCATGTATATAGGCATCACGTCCGAGACAAGTAGATCGAAACGATTCTTCATCTACTACTATTACTCCACTCATCGACCGCTATCCAGCATGCATCTAGAGTATTAAGTTAAAAACAAAGTAACGCCTTAAGCAAGATGACATGATGTAGAGGAATAAATTCATGCAATATGACAAATACCCCATCTTGTTATCCTCGATGGCAACAATACAATACGTGCCTTGCAACTCTTTCTGTCACTGAGTAAGGACACCGCAAGATTGAACCCAAAGCCATGCACTTCTCCCATTGCAAGAACTACCAATATAGTTGGCCAAACCAAACGGATAATTCGAAGAGACTTGCAAAGATAACTCAATCATACATAAAATAATTCAGAGAAGAATCAAATATTTTCCATAGATAAGTTGGATCATAAACCCACAATTCATCGATCTCAACAAACACACCGCAAAAAGAAGATTACATCGAATAGATCTCCACGAGAGAGGGGGAGAACATTCTATTGAGATCCAAAAAGAGAGAAGAAGCTATCTAGCTAGTAGCTATGGACCCGAAGGTCTGAAGTAAACTACTCACACTTCATCGGAGGGGCTATGGTGATGATGTAGAAGCCCTTCGTGGTGGAAGCCCTCTCCGGCGGAGCTCCGAAACAGGCCCCAAGATGGGATCTCGTGGATACAGAAGGTTGCGGCGGTGGAATTAGGTTTTTGGCTCCCTCTCTGATCATACGGGGATACGTAGGTATATATAGGAGGAAGGAGTACGTCGGTGGAGCTTCGAGGGGCCCACGAGGTAGGGGGGCGTGCCCAGGGGGGCGCGTCCTCCACCCTCGTGACCTCCTCGGAAGATTCTTGGAGTAGGGTCCAAGTCTCCTGGATCACGTTCGGTGAGAAAATCATGTTCCCAAAGGTTTCATTCCGTTTGGACTCCGTTTGATATTCCGTTTCTTCGAAATACTGAAATAGGCAAAAAACAGCAATTCTGGGCTGGGCCTCCGGTTAATAGGTTAGTCCCAAAAATAATATAAAAGTGGAAAATAAAGCCCAATATAGTGCAAAACAGTAGATAAAGTAGCATGGAGCAATCAAAAATTATAGATACGTTGGAGACGTATCAGCCATCATCGCCATGAAGGCCAAGGACCAGAGGGAGAACCTCTCCCCATCCAGGGGGCCATGGAGGAGGAAGCACAAGGGGAAGAACCTCTCCTCCTCTCTCTCGGTGGCGCCGAAGTGCCATCGAGAGGGGAATCATCGCCGCGGTGATCGTCTTCATCAACATCATCATCCTCATCTCTCTTTCAGCGGTCCACTCTCCCGCACCCCGATGTAATCACCTACTTGAACATGGTACTTTATGCCACATATTATGATCCAATGATGTGTTGCCATCCTACGATGTTTTGAGTAGATTTCCTTTGTCTTTGGGTTGATTGATTATCTAGATTGGTTTGAGTTGTATGTTTTATTTTGGTGTTGTCCTATGGTGCCTTCCGTGCTGCGCACATGTGAGGGATTCTCGCTATAGGGTGTTGCAATACGTTCATGATTTGCTTATAGTGGGTTGCTCGAGTGACAGAAGCTTAAACCTGAGTAAGGGGGTTGTTGCGTATGGGAAAAAGTGGACTTTATATGTTAATGCTATGGTTGGGTTTTACCTTAATGATGTTTAGTAGTTGCAGATGCTTGCTAGAGTTCCAATCATAAGTGCATATGATCCAAGTAGAGAGAGTATGTTAGCTTATGCCTCTGCATCATATGAAATTGCAATGACGACTACCAATCTAGTTAACAATTGCCTTGGACAATTCCGCACACCGAACCATCATTATTCCACACTCACTATTTATAATACTTAAGTAATATATTCTAGCTTTGTGATAACAGCATCTACTTTTATATTTTAGTTTTCTGATATCATGCAAAGTTATCCTCTTCATACCCACAAGATAGTTTTATTTCTCGTTTCTAGTTGGAAGCAAACGTTCGGTGTACGTAGAGTCGTATTAGTGGAGGATAGGACTTGAGAGAATATTGATCTTACCTTTAGCTCCTTGTGGGTTCGACACTCCATACTTATCACTTCCACCTTTGGAAATTGCTACGATGATTCCCTGCACTTGAGGATTATCAACTCCCCACCACTCTGGATCCTCTACATCGCGCACACACGTTCTTGTTCTTTAGGTTGGTCTCCCATGATCTCCCTATGTCTCCATCTTTCCAACAAAGACCGATCAATATAACCCTCTAGCTAGGTAGGCCTACCTACGATACACATAGTTCCTCCCCTCCTCTCACCATCCATGCCTCCCACCCTAACTTTGAGGCACGCGAGCACTATCGCCCCCTCTGTTGTTATCCATCTTGTACTCGTACGGTGTCACAACTTACTACACCCCCACTACACACACCTCTCCCTAGCTGTCTTCGTCACTCCGGGTGTTCGTTATCTCTGACACATGCATGCATGTGCACCAATCGATTTCCCTCTATGTGCGGCCAGGTCTCTCACTATTTCCCCACACAAAACGTCTGATCTATATCTCTAGTTAAGACTCCCCCTCTCTACCCACGTACACATCAACCAAACCACAACCTCTCTACAAGGACCGCCTACCACACACACACATTAATTGCCC
>NC_041383.1:280040155-280065690 GCF_002162155.2 Triticum dicoccoides
TTTGTCTATCAACGAGACAAGCGGACCGACGCACATTATCGCCCCCTCTCTTTAATTATCGATCTCGCACTTTTACTCCTTCATTGTCTTCGCCTAGTTGGCCTCTCGCATCATCTTCCAATATGCCCCCCTCTTTCCTAGCACTTCTAGGCTCGTAAAGTTCTTCCCTCTATACATGTGTATCGATATGTTGCGTAAATGATCCCTCCCCCTCTCTTCTCATATATCGGCCCCTCCACATACATATACTATGTATTCATGCCTCTCTGTGACAGAAACATATGTATAGAGGCATGTCGGACACACCATCTCCCTCTCTATCTCTAACACACCCACGTGTTGTACGCGATTGAATCTTGCGACCGGATAGAGCAATGGAATCGCCGAGTCGTATGAAAAGAGGGCTAGGTGGAGCCGTGGAGGATAGGTACGAAGATAAGAGGTGAACACATGCACCCACTGCCTCCCTCACACACATGCGTGCGGGTACATGGTGGAGCACATTTCTCTAATGTGAGTTAGCCCTCGTGATAATTTGACGCATGTTCAAAGACTTATTATATGATGGTTAATAGTATAGCCAACAACCGGCTATATGGAGTTGCCATGTCATATATAGTCAACCTAATAGCCAACGTGTATAGTAAGCAAGTTGCTAAGCAGGTGTACTACTTTATTAATGCATGGCCCACTGTACACTGTCATAATGTTTCTTAGAGTTCGTGTTGTAGACAGCTGTTAATCTACAGCCCACTTCCCTTCTCTCTTCTCTTCTCTCTCATGCAACTCAACACAAACATAATTGTTTAATCATTATAGCCCGCTGACTGTAACTTATTATACTTGCTCTTCCAGTACGTGCAAAGCAAGTAGGAAACAAAATACTAGGAAGTTTTTGTTTCGAGAGATGTCTCTCTTTTTCAGTCAATATATTTTTAAATAAAATGATGGGGGAGCTCAATGAAGCCATGTGGCACATGTGGAGGTGCTGTTTGCCATCTTCTCGCGTGGATTGATCACACTAGCGTGCTGATGCTTCCAGAAGAACGTAGACACTGCTGGGTAGTACAATGAGGTTACTGTAGACGCGATCCCAGCCATTCCGAGGCACTTAGACTATCGGATCAACATCAATGAATGGCTACTATCGCATCACACGTGAAATTGAGAATTTCTAAACTGGTTATAGAAATAGCAAGTAGCAGGCTACTCATTTTTCTGCTCCGAGTGGTTGCGGGCATCTGGCTCCGCCACGATGGCGTATGAGAACGCGAGCCCACGTATGCGTCCGAGAAACGTATGTAATGAGGATTTCTAGTGACCGATCTCGTTAAGGAGGCAAAGCAAGTGTTACCCTTTACAAATTAAGTTAGGTGATAAACTAACAGCCCGTCGCACTGGCGTCGCCCCAACACACGGTCGGTGCAGCCCACTACTCACTAAAGGGACGTGCATCGTCTTGGTGCATCATTGACACGTGTGACCGCATGTAAGTAGGAGCACCAACACACGGTCGGTCCACCGCCTAGCATGAACAGACGGTATGTCCGGCCCGCCGCTCAATGAAGTGACATGTATCGGCTTGGTACATTGATGGTATGTTTGACGGCATGTCAGAAGTAGCAAACCGACAGGCCAACCTCCCCCGCCTACCACGCGCCAAAAGCCCGGCCTTTTATTGTAGATCCCTTTAAAAAAAATGAAGATTGCACATAGGATCATACCACGGCAGTTGCGAACGCTGGAGTGGCAGTTTCATGGGTAGGGGAGGGGCGTGGTGTGGCAGTTTTGTAATATGCCACGACACTTCTTTTTCTACTAATGTGTCCGTGCAATAACTGGCACCATTGGATACATATCTTACAATTATTGGGGTGTTCGCCAGGAATAGCCTCGTGGCGAGCTATTGACTAGTTTTTTTCACACGCATTACATCGACACATATCATCTCTCTCCATCTTTCCCACGCACTAGTCTCTCGGGACTTCTCGCACGCACCATTTCTAGCTATCTAGGTCGATGCCACACCCACATACATTGTGCTTAGTATGTTACACAAAGAGAATAGGTGCACGCACGCACTCACCCTCTCTCACACATGCATCTGTAGCTACGAATTGTAGTGTTCTCAATCATCCGATTGGCTCTATCATAGGTTCATGTTGCTCCTTGGCATTGAGATTGAGAAGTTTAAAACGCAGAGGCTCAGTAGGAGGCGTGATGTTTTTGTTTAATGTGCGGGCTGCACACGGCACCAACGCGACACGATCTTGGTCTGCCTGGTGCATAGTCGAGTGAGTACTACTAGTAGTAGTACTTCTTTGATGTGTCGCGTCAACTCGCAGAAGTACGCAACACTTCCTCAACAAACAAGCATATAAGCAGCTTATACTCCTTACCCAAAGGATCTTCATATCCAACAGACACAAAATATCCCTTTGACTGTTGGAAATTACTTTAATTGCTGATCTGATGTCGAAGTAATTGCTGCATCGCCACCAAAATCCACCATCTCTTAGGCTAAAGTAGACCAACCTAACCCCTATATTAGCATATTACTAAGATAAACAGAAGGCACTGTGGAATCACTTAGGAGGTGAGCTTGTCAATCAGAATGTGGAGGGACACCATCCTCGACAACCCAGCCCCGACCAGTAGCTTGGGCGGAACTGTGAACAAGGTCAACTCCTGCACAACCACGCCGCCGGGATCCTTGCTGCTTGTCACCTTGATTTCCACCTTGACAATGTCGGTCTTGCCTTTGGGCTCCCCCGGTGGGCCGTTTGCCCACACCTTGGCCGCGTAGTGCAGCGGTGGGGACGCCCCCGCTCTGATGCAGATAACCAACACGGCGATAGGAGCGCCGATGTCGAGCATGCCGCCGACCATGAAAAACACGCGGTCGTCCTCCTCCGCAAACAACAAGAGCCGCGGCTCCGACACCGGCACTTGCAGCTGGAGCACCTTGTCGTACTGGATCCAGTGCATGGGCATGGGATGCACGGTGCTGATGTGGTGGGGGAGTGCCGGCGGCGGGCCTTCATAGTGTTGGAGATATGCCCTAGAGGCAATCATGTATGATGATATTCCCTTGGACATTATCAATCATGTGTATCAGCAAGTACATGACCTGTTTGTGGGACTATGCATTGTATGATGACTGTCCTAAAAGGTCCCTAGTTGAAAGGGTTGTGTGGACGCGCAGCCGACTAGACTAGCATATGACACGTTTGATGGCTCGGTCTCACTAGCCATGGAGCATTGGATGCTAACCGGATAATATGGACTTGGAAAGGTCTGGTTGGATTTGACGTAGTCGGATCCGAGTCGAGATAAGGTCCAAGTCGGACAGACCCAACTATGAGATGCAGCGATATGCTATCTGTGAGTCTCTAGTACAACATACGTTCTATGTCCTAAGACCTGAGCTGACGCATGTACTCGGGATGGTGACAGACTTGCTTTGGGCTGACCAAACGCTACTCCGTGACTGGGTAGTTACAAAGGTAGGTTTTGGGTTTGTCCAGTCCCATGCTGCGAGACATGGTTGAGCAAGATGGGATTTTCCCCTCCGATCAGGAGAGATATACTCTGGGCCCCTCGTGTGATCCGACCAGGATAAGCATGGCCATGCCACAGGGATTATGAGATAACCCGGTTTGTGGTCGGTATCACTGGAATGAGAAAGAGGTCGGGCTAACACAAGGATGACAATCTCGCCTTCAGCCCGACAACATATATCGTGCGGCAAAGGGAACAGAAGTGTAACACGTTGTACAGGTTCGCCTGACCAGCTTCATAGTCTGCTTGGTGGTCGGTACACCTTGCTAGAGGCTGCTACCAACCATGCAGGTCGGAGGTGATCCGAACTGTGACCAAGCCGACTTGAACCTAAGGGGTCGCGTGCTTAAGGGAAGGAACCTACGAGGTCAGATCCAAGGACACTGGTCAGATGTGGTCCGAATTGTATTCGGATTGTGGCCAAGTAGACTTGTGGGCTTTAGGGTCCGTGCGAGGCCCAAGTGTTGAGCCCGCGACGGACGCCTATATAAAGTGGAGGTGCGGCACACTCATTTGGTTGATCGCTTCAGCGCTGCGACTAGGGTTTGCATGTGTTGTGAATAGCCACCTCCACTCGCCGCCGACTATGTAATTGGACCTAGCAGTCTGCCGCATGGTGTTCCTCCTGCATTCATGGATACCGTTAGAGGCGGTGCATTTGCGCCGCTCCAGCGAACTTGTACGTGGGATCAGACAACCGGCTGTTCGAGGGAGATCAGACGAGGAGGAGAGGATCCACACGGACGTGCTACCCCAACTCTTCTTCCGCTACACGGCACTATGCGTCTAGTGGTAACAAACTGTGATCCATCTCCCGTAGCATGTTCTTGGTTGTTCTGCGCGTAGGAAATTTTAATTTGCAGTAGACGCACCCTACCGTAGAACCCGACAGTGGTATTAGAGCCTCTGATATAGGATTTGGATTCAGATCGTATGCATATTAGATATGTGGGGGCAGCTGATGAGATTTGTTATCCTTGATGAGATCGGCTATGTGCACGGTTGATGAGATCAATTGCACATTGGGATTGAAGAGGCTATGTTTTCTAATGATCAGAGTTGATGAGGTCGTGACACAACCTACCCCTACCAGTCAGTATCCCCCATCGGGGTTAACAGTGAAATGTAAACCCGAATCGGACTCGCGATGATCGATAAGATCGGTTAGATCAGAAAATTCAGCATGATCGGAGTTCAGATGTGATCTGTGATTTCCGAAAACGTCGGGCGCTACCCGCACCGACGAGGGGCGCTGCCCCTTCGAACCCCGCCCGCTAACCGGCTAGCGGGACCGCCGTGTGCGTAGTGCCGTGTATTTCGTACCCGACACACAAACCGGTAGAATGCGATTATATGCATAACTTTGTTTTGCAGGTTTGATGTGAATAGTATGGCTCATGTGTATGTGATGCGTGTGTGTAATTTATACGTGGCCTGCGTGTCATGTTTGTTAGCCGGTAGGAGCCAAAGTGCTGTCATTATATTGTATAACGACCTGCATGTCGACTTGTGACTCTATGTAAAATTCATTACTAGTTGTAGTAGTTGGATAATAGAGATCAAGTTGGTGGCTTGGCGTCCTGGCGTGACAAACAAGATGGAGTTCGTAGATGGTCATCGGAGTCGTAGCCGACCTGGAAGAACGTCCATGAAGGAGCCATATTGTTTCACAATATATGTTTATATGTGATTGTTTTGCTTCTTTGTTTATATGCATGTTAGAATGGTAGAATGATCCCTCATGAATATCAAGCGAATGCCATCCCCGATGTTGCACCTTCACACGTCAAGTACGTCTAGAAGTAGGATCATAAAATTGAGGTGATGCTGGGTGTCCTTGAACTAAAGGGTTCGTGTCGGACACGGACATGCACTGCGTCAGGTTAACTTGACAAGGCTATCAAAATGGTTTTGGGCCTTGTGGCAAAGAAGGTTGGGAGCCGGGGTATAAGATACCTTCCCGACCGACAGGAGTCGTATAGAGATACGATTAGCAAGGAGTTGCTTACCGGATAGGTATGTTGGCTAGCAGTGATACTAAAGCTCACTAGTGGCATGCGCTAGTCGGATCCTGAATCACTGAGAGTTTGCGGAGGGATGCTGACTTCAGTGGGAGTATTTCTGTTTAGGCTTGAATTATTCTACATAAACACATTTCTTAGTGATTGCATATTTTCTGTTGTAGATCAATGGAACCACCTGCTCAACCCAACTTTGCATTGAAATCAAGTCTGGAAAAGGATAAACTGAATGGAACAAACTTTACCACCTGGTATAGAAATTTGAGAATTGTTCTCAAGCATGATAAAAAGGAACATGTTCTAGAGGATCCACTTCCAAAGGAACCTGCCGATAATGCTAATGCCACAACTAAGAATGCCTACTAGAAACTCATTGATGAATCAACGGAGATCAGTTGTCTAATGCTGGCTTGTATGGAGCCCGATTTGCAACGGCATTTCAAAAATGTTGAGGCTTACGATATGATCGAGAGTCTCAAGAGCATGTTTCAGACACAGGCTAGGACCGAAAGGTTCAACGTCTGGCGATCCTTGATGGATTGCAAGCTGAAGGAAGGTGATCCACTGAGCCTGCATGTGATCAAAATGATCGGATATGTGCAAGCTTTGGATCGTTTGGGCTTCCCGCTCTTGGATGAGCTTGCTAGTGATGCTGTTCTGGGTTCTCTTCCGCCCAGCTATGGGACGTTCATCTCGAACTATCATATCCATGGCATGGATAAGAATCTCACTGAATTGCATGGGATGCTCAAAGTGGCAGAGCAGGATATTATGAAAGGCCGCATCAAGTGTTGGTGGAGCAGAAATCGGCTAAGTTCAAGAAGAGTTGGTCCAAGAAAAAGGCTAAGGCAAAGGGCACGGAGACGGTAACCTCCGCCGCTACGCCGAAGTCTGGACCGGACTCGAAGACCGTTTGCTATCACTGTAAGGAGACCGGTCACTGGAAGAGGAACTGTAGCAAGTGGCTTGCAGAGCATGGCAAGAAGGTCGGAAATGCTTCTTCAGGCAAAGGTACACTTGTTGCATATGTTACATTTACCTTGCTGACATACCTAGTAGCTCTTGGGTATTTGATACCGGATCGGTTGTTCATATTTGCAACTCGATGCTGGGGCTGGTAAGAACTAGGCATGTGGCACAAGGGGAGATTGACATCAGGGTCGACAACAAAGCAAGAGTTGTTGCGTTGGAGGTCGGCATGATGCATCTCCAGCTTCCTTCAGGATTCATTATGGAATTGAATAATTGTTATTACATTCCTGCACTTACTCGGAACATTATTTCTGCCTCATGTTTGATGAGTCAAGGTTATGAATTCAATTTAAAGGACAATGGTTGTTCGATATTTTTGAATGGTATGTTCCATGGCTATGCACCCATTGTAGATGGGCTATTTATATTGAATCTAGAAGAGGAACCGGTCTATAATGTGAATGTCAAGAGGCATAAGCCAAATGAGATAAATCCGACATACTTCTGGCATTGCCGGCTTGGACACATTAGTCTGAAATGCATGAAGAAGCTCCATGATGATGGGCTCCTAACTTCGTCCGACTTTGAGTCATTCGAGACATGTGAATCATGCTTGCTCGGGAAGATGACTAATTCTCCTTTCGCAAAGAGTTGTGAGAGGGCGTCCGAGCTATTGGAACTTATACATAGTGATGTGTGTGGTCCAATGAGCACAACCGCCAGAGGTGGCTATCAGTACTTCGTGACTTTTACCGACGACTTGAGTAGATATGGATATATCTATTTGATGAGGCACAAGTCAGAAACTTTTGAAAAGTTCAAAGAGTTTCAGAACGAGGTTGAGAATCAAATCGGCAAGACAATAAAGCTTCTACGATCAGATCGTGGAGGTGAGTACATGAGCCAGGAGTTTGATGATCAAATGAAAAGTTGAGGTATAGTACCTCAGCTCACACCTCCGGGTACTCAACAGAGAAATGGCGTGTCGGAACGGAGGAATAGGACCTTGTTGGACATGGTCCGGTCAATGGTGAGCAAATCGTATTTACCCTTGTCATTCTGGGGATACGCTGCAGCTTTCACACTTAACAGGGTACCATCAAAATCCGTAGACAAGACACCACATGAGATGTGGACCAGGAAGAGTCCTAGTTTGTCTTTTCTAAATATTTGGGGTTGTGAAGCATTTGTCAAGTGACTTATGTCAGACAAGCTTACACCTAAATCGGATAAATGCATATTCGTGGGATATCCGAGGGAAACCTTGGGATATAGCTTCTACAATCGGGAAGAGAACAAAGTGTTTGTTGCTCGGAACGGGGTTTTCCTTGAGAAAGAGTTTCTCAGTCGGGAGGCCAGTGGGAGGACGGTTCGACTCGAAGAAATTCGAGGACCACTCAGGGACGGCTCGGCTAATGATGAGATCATACCGGAGTCAGTCGGGGAACCTGTAGTGGAAGCGCACCGGAACCACGAAGGTCGGAAAGATTGCGCAGAGTGCGTGATGTATCGTTGCTAGAAAGTGATGAGCCGGCCACGTATGCGGAAGCGATGGTGAGCCCAGATTCCGAGGCATGGCTGGAGGCCATGAGATCCGAGTTAAAGTCCATGGATGAGAATCAAGTCTGGGACTTGGTTGATCCGCCACCTGGCGTAACTGCCATTGGTTGCAAATGGGTCTTTAAGAAGAAAACCGATGTGGATGGAAATGTTCAGATCCACAAAGATCGGCTTGTCGCTAAAGGTTATGGACAAGTTCAAGGAATTGACTATGACGAGACTTACTCGCTGGTAGCGATGCTAAAATCGGTGAGGGTCATACTAGCTATAGCTGCATATTTCGATTATGAGATATGGTAGATGGATGTCAAAACGGCTTTCCTTCACGGGAATTTAATCGAGGACGTATATATGATACAGCCCGAGGGTTTTGTTGATCCGACTAGCACTAGTAAGGTATGCAATCTCAAGAGATCCATTTATGGGTTGAAGCAAGCATCTCAAAGTTGGAACATTCGTTTTGATGAGGTCGTCACTGGTCTCGATTTCATCAAAAGCGAAGAGGACTCTTGTTTATATAAGAAGTTAAGTGGGAGCTCGATAGTGTTTTTGATCTTGTATGTGGACGCCATACTACTGATCAGAAATGATGTTTCGATGCTAAACTCGGTCAAGGAGTCATTGAATGGCAAGTTTTCGATGAAAGACCTTGGTGAGGCAGTGTATATTTTAGGCATTAAGATCTATAGAGATAGATCAAGGAGGCTGCTCGGCTTAAGCCAGAGCACGTACATAGATAAAGTGTAGAAGCAATTCAACATGAGTGAGGCGAAGAAAGGGTTCTTGCCACTCTCACATGGTATAAGGCTAAGCAAGACTCAGAGTCCTTTGACATCTGATGAGCGAAGCAGGATGAGTAGGATTCCGTATGCCTCGGCAATCGGTTCCATCATGTATGCCATGATATGTACAAGGCCTGATGTTGCTTTTGCAATAAGCCTAACAAGCAGATACCAATCCAACCCGGGTGAGAGTCCCTGGGCAGCGGTAAAGACTATTTTGAAGTACCTGAAAAGGACTAAAGAGATGTTCCTAGTTTATAGAGGTGAGGAAGAGCTCGTCGTAAGGGGTTACGCCGATGCTAGTTTCCAAACCGATAGAGATGATTGTCGATCATAGTCTGGTTTCGTGTATGTCATGAACGGAGGGGCAGTGCACTGGATGAGTTCCAAGCAGGATACGGTGGCTGATTCTACCACAGAAGCCGAATACATTGCGGCTTGTGAAGCTGCAAAGGAAGGTGTTTGGATCCGGCATTTTCTGGATGATCTTAGTATTTTCCCAGCCTCGGTGAAACCATTGGACCTTTATTATGATAATTTTGGTGCCATCGCACAAGCCAAGGAGCCGAGGAATCACCACAAGGTTAGACACATAGATCGAAAATATCACCTGATACGAAAGATCATAAAGAATGGTGATGTAGAGTTATGCAAGATTCACACGGATGCAAATGTTGCAGATCCGTTGACTAAGCCGCTTCCACAACCCAAGCATGAGGGGCACTTTAGAGCTATGGGCATTCGATGTCTATTTGATTGACTCTAGTGCAAGTGGGAGACTGTTGGAGATATGCCCTAGAGGCAATCATGTATGATGATATTTCCTATGTGTTTATGAATAAAGATAGTCCTTGGACATTATCAATCATGTGTATCAGCAAGTACGTGACTTGTTTGTGGGACTATGCATTGTGTGATGACTGTCCTAAAAGGTCCCTAGTTAAAAGGGTTGTGTGGACGCGCAGCCGACTAGACTAGCATATGACACGGTCGATGGCTCGGTCTCACCATCCATGGAGCATTGGATGCTAACCGGATAATATGGACTTGGAAAGGTCTGGTTGGATTCGACGTAGTCGGATCCGAGTCGAGATAAGGTCCAAGTCGGACAGACCCAACTATGAGACGAAGTGATATGTCATCTGTGAGTCTCTAGTACAACATACGTTCTATGTCCTAAGACCTGAGCTGACGCATGTACTCGAGATAGTGACAGACTTGCTTTGGGCTGACCAAACGCTACTCCGTGACTGGGTAGTTACAAAGGTAGGTTTTGGGTTTGTCCAGTCCCATGCTGCGAGACATGGTCGAGCAAGATGGGATTTGCCCCTCCGATCAGGAGAGATATACTCTGGGCCCCTCGTGTGATCCGATCAGGATAAGCATGGCCATGCGAGAGGGATTATGAGATAATCCGGTTTGTGGTCGGTATCACTGGAACGAGAAAGAGGTCGGGATAGCACAAGGATGACAATCTTGCCTTCAGCCCAACAACATATATCGTGCGGCAAAGGGAACAGAAGTGTGACACGTTGTACAGGTTCGCCTAACCAGCTTCATAGTCTGCTTGGTGGTCGGTACGCCTTGCTAGAGGCCGCTACAACCGTGCAGGTCGGAGGTGATCCAAACTGTGACCAAGCCGACTTGAACCTAAGGGGTCGCGCGCTTAAGGGAAGGAACCTACGAGGTCAGATCCGAGGACACTGGTCGGATGTGGTCCGAACTGTATTCGGATTGTGGCCAAGTAGACTTGTGGGCTTTAGGGTCCGTGCGAGGCCCAAGTGTTGAGCCCGCGACGGACGCCTATATAAAGTGGAGGTGCGGCACACTTATTTGGTTGATCGCTTCGGCACTGCGACTATGGTTTGCATGTGTTGCGAATAGCCACCTCGACTCACCGCCGACTGTGTGATCGGACCTAGCAGTCTGCCGCACGGTGTTCCTCCTGCACGCGCGGATACCATTAGAGGCGGTCACTTGCGCCGCTCCGGCGAACTTGTACGTGGGATCGGACGACCGGCTGTTCAAGGGAGATCGGACGAGGAGGAGACGATCCACGCGGACATGCTGCCCCAACTCTTCTTCCGCTAAACGGCACTGCGCGTCTAGTGGTGACGAACTATGATCCATCTCCCATAGCATGTTCATGGTTGTTCTGCGCGTAGGAAATTTTAATTTGCAGTCGACGCACCCTACCATAGAACCCAACACATAGCCGCAGACAAGCACGGGGCATTTGCAGGGCGCGAGCGGACACACGCTCTGGTGATCGGCGACTTGTGGTAAGTGATGTAGAGCCCACAACCTTCGTGTGGGCACTCCACCCACACAGAGGAGAGGACAACGTCCATCACTGATGTCAACTAGGCAACTTTATTCTTGTAGACTCGTGTTGGGCCTCCAAGCGCGGAGTTCTGTAGGACAATAGCAATTTTCTCTTAAGTGGATGACCTAAGGTTTATCAATTTGTGGGAGGTGTAGTATGAAGATGGTCTCTCTGAAACAACCCTACAACCAAATACAAGAAATCTCTTGTGTCCCCAACACATGGCAAATTGTATAGGTGCACTAGTTCAGCGAAGAGATGGTGATAAAAGTGTAATATGGATGGTAGAAATATATTTTATAATCTGAATAAATAAAAATAGCAAGGTAGCAATTGATAAAATGGAGCACAAACAGTATTGCAATGCTTGAAACCAAGGCCTAGGGTCCATACTTTCACTAGTGCAATCTCTCAACAATGGTAATCTAATTGGATCATATAACCATCCCTCAACGTGCGATGAAGAATCACTCCAAAGTTCCTATCTAGCGGAGAACATCAGAAGAAATTGTTAAACCACCTCAAAGCTATTCTTTCCGATCAATCTATCATAGAGTTCGTACTAAAATAACACAAAGCTATTCTTTCCGATCAATCTAACCAAGAGTCCGTACTAAAATAACACCATATGATACACATTAACCAACTCTAATGTCACCTAGATACTCCAATGTCACCGCGAGTATCCGTGAGTTGATTATGCGATATGCATCAAATAATTTCAGATTCATAATACTCAATCCAACACAAGGAACCTCAAAGAGTGCCCCAAGATTTCTACCAGAGAAACAAAGACAAGAACGTGCATCAACCCCTACGCATGGATTACCCCAATGACACCTCGGGAATACGCGAGTTGAGTGCCAAAACACATATCAAGTGAATCAATATGATACCCCGTTGTCACCACGGGTATTCATAGGAAGACATACATCAATTCTTCTCAAATCCATAAAAGTATTCAATCCGATAAAACAAAATTTCAAAGGGAAAACTCAATTCATCACATCAAGATAGAGATGGAGAAACACCATATGATCCAACTATATTAACAAAGCCTGGTATACATCAAGATCGTGCCATCTCAAGAACACGAGAGAGAGAGAGAGAGAGAGAGAGAGAGAGATTAAACACATAGCTACTAGTACAAACCCTCAGTCCCAAGGGTGGACTGATGATGATATAGACCTAGGGTAGGGTCATAGGCCTGACCTATACGCCCTACCCAAGGTCACTACCCTAGAAGCAAAGACATCCAAGAGACAACAGGGAGTACCGATTGAAGTCGTCGAGTGCAAGCCACTCGACCAGTCATATCACTCGGGTACCCCTCCCTCCTGGTATCACTCGACCATATGAGAAACCACTCGACCTACAGAAGACCAGGAGTCACTCAGGACGGCAACGGTCATGCGTTCACTCCGTAGTCTTAAAGATCATTAATAGCACTTTATAGCTGGCGTTATTAGTAATGCCCTATCTTTATGTACATTGAACCCCTGTAACGGAGGTGGGCTGGGGTCCTGGCACACTCTATATAAGCTGCCCCCCTCCTCTGGGACAAGGGTTCGCATCCCCTGTAACACACACTCCCATATTCCAGCGACCGCCTCAGGGCACCGAGACGTAGGGCTTTTACCTCCTCCGAGAGGGGCCTGAACTCGTAAACTCTTGCGTACAATCTTACCGTAGCTAGGACCTTGCCTCCTCATACGTACCCCCTACACTTACTGTCACACTTAATACCACGACCGTTGGCACCCACCGTGGGGCATAGCATCTTAGCGACTTTCGGCGAGGTTGCATTTTCTTCGATCTTCATCAACATGGTTTCTGACGGCGGTTTGGTCCTGGGCCGCGAGTTCTGACTCTGCACGCTCACTTTCATCGGTGACGACTCCCTAGATCTGGGAGGCCCCCCTCGACGTCGAGGCTCTCCCGATCCATGGTTCATCGCACTTCCGCGCGAGTGCCAGCGGCGTCCTCCTTCTGCAACCGTCGACCCCGTATCAGTCGGTCCTCGCGTCGTCATCTCACTCTGCTGGACACCGCCGCAAGCGGTCTGGTCAATCACGGCTCCAGCGGTGGGTGAAACACGTGGTGGCTCGTCAGGCGTTCACCCCCCAAGTCACAGCGATCGAGCCCGATGTATTTCACTATGGTTCAGTCGACCTATCGACTGATTTCGTAGACACCTTTTCCAAGAGCGGGAGTTGTGACCCCGCGGCAGAAGTCCTCATGGTCGACTCCCATCGTGGCCCACCTAGTTTTCATCGCAGCGGCGGCAACGGTGATGGCGGCGGCAATGGTGATGGCGACGGCCCGTCATTCGGCCATGAGGAGTATCATCCCCAACCTCTCAGCTCGCAACAGAGGGAGGAGCTACACCACCGCAACATGGAGGCTCTCCAGACCCCCCATCATAGGGTACACCGCCGAGGCTCATGCCTTGGAGGCAGTGCGCCTTGCCACGCTGGCTGAGCGCATTCGTTTGGAGAATCTCCAACATTCTCTCAATGAGCGTGCCCGTCGACTGATCCCCGAGTCCAGTCGGCGTCCACGGCAATTGTTTCCACCAGAAACTCAGGTATTCAACACACCAATTCAGAATCTTGCAGCTGCTGCGTGTATCACAAAGTCCATTCAGCCATCCCGTTCAAAGGCTGGAAGAGGCTCAGAACAGATCAGGGCGCTGCCCCGAGCAGCAGGAGACCAGAACTTTGTTGTGTCCCAGTCGCGGAATAGAATTCACAGCAGATCAGTAAGGGCAGACACCGTTCAGTCGGCGCACAGTCCTAGGTCGCCTTTGCGGCGTGGAGATCGTGATCACCACCAAGATCGGCACCTGGGAAGAGCTCATGGAGAGTATGATCGTGAGTACGCCCATGACAACCACCGTCTAGCGCCTTCACCCCTTCCGAGGGATGGGTCATACGCGCCCCGGCGGTATGATGACAGGCATCCATATGGAAATGACCGCATAGTTCCAGTTGACCCAAGAGAGCCGGGCTTCGATGCAAGGTCAGTCCTTGTGTAGGGTTTGGTCGACCGAAACAGAGTATACAGAGAAGGGCTGGATAGAGACAGGCCCAGCTGAAGCAGGGTCCACGTTTCCAGCCCAGAGTGTTTTGGAAGAGCCATCAGAGCCGCTGAGATCCCTCATAACTTCATATTGGTGACTGGCGTTAGTAAGTTCACAGGGGAGTCAAAGCCCGACACTTGGCTTGAAGACTACCGAGTGGCTGTGCACATTGGTGGCGGCAGTGATGAGGTGGCCATGAAGCACCTGCCTCCGATGCTTGAAGGTTCTGCCAGGGCCTGGCTAAATCAGCTGGTCCCTGGGAGCATTTTGATTTGGGATGAGCTAGCCTGAGTGTTTACCAGAACATTTGAGGGCACCTGTAAGAGACCTGCTGGTCTACCGGAGTTGCAGCATTGCGTGCAAAAACTGAATGAAACCTTGAGAGATTATATCCAGAGAAGGATCACTCTGCACCATACAGTGGAGAATGTGTCAGATCACCAAGCAATCTGTGCCTTTAAGGAAGTTGTTCGCTACAGAGAGCTCATTCTGAAGTTCGGTCGAACTGGAGATGTGTCCCTGACTCGGATGATGGAGATTGCCACCAAGTATGCTAACGGCAAAGAGGAAGACCGACTCTGAAGTGGTAAAAATAGACCAGTCACTCGGGACACCGGAGGAGGAAATTCCAGTCAGAAGCAGAAGCGAAAGGCTGAGGCAACAGGTCCTGCCGAGGCAGCAGTGTTGAATCAAGGGAAGTTCAAGGGGAAGCCCAAAGGGCCTTGGATCCCTAAGAAAGTGAAAGACCAAGCAGGAAATGACGTGATGGATTTGCCGTGTCATATTCACACAAAGAAGGATGAGGAGGGGAGCCTGATTCTCCCCAAGCATACGACTCAACAATGTCAACTCCTCATCCAGAGTTTCAGGGAAAGCCAACCTAGTGAAAAGGAGAAAGAGACCGATAAGGAAGAAGACAAGGATGATGATGGTGGTTACCCCAATGTCACTGCCACCTTGGTGATTTTTGCTGATCTCGAGAGCAGAAGTCGACTGAAGGTCATTAATAGAGAGGTGAACATGGTTGCTCCGACAACACCAAAGAATTTAAAGTGGTCAAAACCCCCCATTACATTTGACCAGTCTGACCACCCGCCACGCATAGCTACCCCTGGGCGGCAAGAGCTGGTGGTCGACCCAGTCATTGGGGGCACCCGACTAACCAAGGTTTTGATGGATGGTGGCAGTGGTCTGAATATCCTGTATGCTGAGGCACTCAAAGGAATGGGCATTCCGATGTCAAAACTCCGCGAGAGCAACATGCAATTCCACGGAGTCATCCCAGGGAATAAAGTTGACTCACTCGATCAGATCACTCTTGACGTGGTTTTCGGCGATGAGAAGAATTACTACAAGGAAAAGTTGACGTTTGAGGTTGTGGATTTCTAGAGTGCCTATCATGCCATTCTGGGCAGACCTGCCTATGCTAGCTTCATGGCTCGACCATGTTATGTGTACCTCAAGATGAAGATGCCTGGCCCCAGAGGCGTGATAACGGTTTCCGGTAACCGTCAAAGAGTAGAAGACTATCTTCGGGATGGTGCAAAGATAGCAGATGAGCAGATGGCAGCCGTAGAGTTTCAAGAGTACCAGAAAACTGCAGATCCGAGTGATTTGCTGCGTGCCAAGAGGCCTGCCTCGGAGTCCGCATTTCAGTCAGCCGGCGAGACCAAGCCAGTCCACGTTCACCCGACCGACCCCAATGCTGCTCTGACTCATATCTCAATGACACTCGGCAGCAAATAGGAAGAAGCGCTCATCCAGTTCCTCCGTGAGAACTGGGACATCTTTGGATGGAAGCCATCTGACATGCTAGGAGTACCCAGGGGACTGGCTTAGCACCGTTTCCTTGTCGGCCCAAAGGCAAAACCCGTTAAGGAGCATCTCCATCGGTCCGCCGTGGAGAAGAGAATGGCAATTGGCGAGGAGGTGGCTCGGCTTCTGGTCACTTAGTTCATCCGCGAGATATACCACTCTGAGTGGCTCGCCAATGTCGTTATGGTTCCTAAGAAAGATAAATCACTCTGAATGTGTATTGACTTCAAGCACATCAATCGGGCCTGCCCGAAAGATCATTTTCCTCTGCCCTGCATCGACCAGATAGTCGACTCAATTGCGGGATGTGAGCGACTGTCCTTCCTGGACGCTTATTCCGGGTACCATCAGATCCGACTGTATGGACCCAATGAGATAAAGATAGCTTTCATCACCATGTTCGTGTGTTTTTGCTATGTTACTATGCCCTTTGGCCTCAAGAATGCTGGTGCCACATTCATGCGCATGATTCAGAAGTGCATGCTCACTCAAATCAGTCGGAATGTGGAAGCATACATGGATGACATAGTGGTTAAGTCACGCAAAGGTTCCGACCTGCTCACTAACCTTGCTAAAACCTTTGCCAACTTAAGAAGGTATGGTATCAAGCTCAATCCATCAAAATGCACATTCGGAGTCCCCGGCGGAAAGTTGCTCAGTTTTCTCGTTTCGGAACGAGGAATCGACGCGAATCCAGAGAAGATTGGCACAATCCTCCAAATGAAGTGCTCAGTGCATGTGCATGATGTTCAGAAGCTTACTGGTTATTTGGCTGCATTGAGCCGATTCATCTCACGCCTCGGCGAAAAGGTACTGCCTCTTTACTGACTAATGAAGAAGTCTGACAAGTTCGAGTGGAATGACGAAGCTGAAGCAGCGTTTGAAGAGCTCAAAGCCCTGCTTTCCACCTAGCCGGTGCTTGCTGCTCCAGTTAGCAAGGAGCCTTTACTACTTTACATCGCAGCCCCAGGACAAGTTGTTAGCACAGTGCTCACAGTCGAGTGGGAAGAAGAAGGCAAGGCCTTCAAAGTTCAGCGCCCCATGTATTACATTTCAGAAATCTTAACCCCGTCTAAGCAAAGATACTCTCACTATCAGAAGCTTGTTTATGGGATTTACCTGACCACGATGAAGGTTGCACACTATTTCTCTGATCACTTCGTTCCAGTCGTCAGCGACGCTCCATTGTCAGAAATTCTGAATAACAGAAATGCAACTGGTCGAGTGGCAAAGTGGGTGATACATCTCCAACGTATCTATAATTTTTGATTGCTCCATGCTACTTTATCTACTGTTTTGGACTATATTTGGCTCTATTTTCCACTTTTATATTATTTTTGGGACTAACCTATTAACCAGAGGCCCAGCCCAGAATTGCTGTTTTTTGCCTATTTCAGTGTTTCGAAGAAACGGAATATCAAACGGAGTGCAAACGGAATGAAACCTTCGGGAACGTGATTTTCTCACCGAATGTGATCCAGGAGACTTGGACCCTGCTCCAAGAAACAAAAGAGGCGGTCACGAGGGTGGGGGGCGCCCCCCGGCCTCGTGGGCCCCCTGTTGCTCCACCGACGTACTCCTTCCTACTATATATACCTACGTATCCCCAAACGATCAAAACAGGAGCCAAAAACCTAATTCCACCGCCGCAACCTTCTGTATCCACAAGATCCCATCTTGGGGCCTGTTCCGGAGCTCCGCTGGAGGGGGCATCCATCATGGAGGGCTTCTACATCAACACCATAGCCCCTCCGATGAAGTGTGAGTAGTTTACTTCAGACCTTCGGGTCCATAGCTAGTAGCTAGATGGCTTCTTCTCTCTTTTTGGATCTCAATACAATGTTCTCTCCCTCTCTCGTGGAGATCTATTCGATGTAATCTTCTTTTTGCGGTGTGTTTGTTGAGACGGATGAATTGTGGGTTTATGATCCAGCTTATCTATGAATAATATTTGAATCTTCTCTGAATTCTTTTATGTATGATTGAGTTATCTTTGCAAGTCTCTTCGAATTATCCGTTTAGTTTGGCCAACTAGATTGGTAGTTCTTGCAATGGGAGAAGTGTTTAGCTTTGGGTTCAATCTTGCGGTGTCCTTTCCCAGTGACAGAACGGGCAGCAAGGCACGTATTGTATTGTTGCCATCGAGGATGACAAGATGCGGTTTTTATCATATTGCATAAATTTATCCCTCTACATCATGTCATCTTGCTTAAGGCGTTATTCTATTTTTAACTTAATACTCTAGATGCATGCTGGATAGCGGTCGATGAGTGGAGTAATAATAGTAGATGCAGAATCATTTCGATCTACTTGTCTTGTGATGCCTATATACATGACCATACCTAGATATACTCATAATTATGCTCAATTCTATCAATTGCTCAACAGTAATTTGTTCACCCACCATAGAATATCTATGCTCTTGAGAGAAGTCACTAGTGAAACCTATGGCCCCCTGGTCTATTCTCATCATATCAATCTCCATTACTTTATTACTTGCTTTGTTTTTACTTTGGCTTTTACTTTTCACTTTGCATCTATATACCAAAAATACCAAAAATATTGTTTATCATCTCTATCAGATCTCACACTTGTAAGTGATCGTGAATGGATTGACAACCCCTAATCGCGTTGGTTGCAAGGAGCTATTGTTTTGTGTAGGTACGGGGGACTTGTGCGTGGTCCCTACTGGATTGTGGTTCTCAAAAACTGAGGGAAATACCTATGCTACTTTGCTGCATCATCCTCTCCTCTTCGGGAAATCCAACGCAGTGCTCAAGAGGTAGCAAGAAGAATTTCTGACGCCGTTGCCGGGGAGGCTCATGCAAGAGCAAGTCAACCATACCAAGTACCCATCACAATTCCTATCTCTCGCATTACACTATTTGCCATTTTCCTCTCATTTTCCTCTCCCCCACTTCACCCTTGCCGTTTTATTCGCCCTCTCTTTCCCAATCTCCTCCTCTTTTTCCCATTTGCCTTTTCCCGTTGCCTTTTTGTTTGCTCGTGTGTCAGTTTGCTTGCTTGTCATTATGTCTGAAATTGGGGAAATTATTGCCGACATGGGCGATAATAATATCATGGAAAATTCTGAAGCTCCTGCTGAAGAATCCCCTACCTATCATACAAAAAGATTTCGAATCGGTAGAGGTAATATTATTGGAAAAGGAGTTATTCAAGATTTCTTTACTTATGCCGGTGCTTTGCCCTCTATGGACAGTTCTATTCTTCATAGAACTAGTAGTCTTGCGGATGCCATTGCCATGCTTATTGTTGAACTTGAAAGGCAATTTATGCATATGCACCCTTCTATACAAAGGATTTTCCTAGAATTTTCTAATATCAAACACTCCTCTGTTAAGCGTGCCGCTACTATCTTTTTGGCTCATGAATTCAGATTTATAATAAAAGAGGCCAAAGAAATCTTTGCGCATTATAGGGTGGACGCCGGCCGTCCTCCCATAGAATCTATCCTCTTTGATCAAGAAGAAATTATGCGTTTTCAATCTCTTGACTATGTTGCTTTCAATGAAAACCTTAGAAAAAAGGTGCCAACCGACATTTTAATTGATAGAATCTCTAAACTTAATGATGATTTGGCTATTCAAAATAATGAGTTAGGATACTCTCTTGAGTATAGACTCACAAGGTTCTGTCAAAAGAACGCTTATAATGATGAATTGGTTGTGCATTATGAAGGGCCAAAAGAGGAACCTATACCTCCTAAAATTGATCTTGGGGATTTTTGCCCTATTAAATTTAGCCCTTTTGATTACTTGTGCTTGCCTCAAAGAAAACTTGCTGCCGAACATAGAGAATATGAAATGAGTTTCACCGATCTGTCTTATTACTACGGCACTACCTAGATCTATCCTCGCTTTTATGCCTAGCTAGGGGCGTTAAACGATAGCGCTTGTTGGGAGGCAACCCAATTTTTTTTTGTTTTTTTGTTTTTGATTCTGTTTAGGAATAAATAATCCATCTAGCCTCTGTTTGGATGTGGTTTTATGTTTTAATTAGTGTTTGTGCAAGTAGAACCTATAGGATAACCTACGATGATAGTTGATTTGATTCTGCTGAAAAACAGAAACTTTGCGCGCACGAATATAATTTTGTTAAATCACAGAAACCTGATTTTGCGTTGATTATTTTTGCTGCTGTTCAATGAACAATTTGTCCAGGACTTGCTATTTTTGTAGAATTTTTAGAGTTCCATAAGTTTGCGTTAGTTACATATTACTACAGACTGTTCTGTTTTTGACAGATTCTGTTTTGCGTGTGTTGTTTGCTTATTTTGATGAATCTATGGCTAGTAAAATAGTTTATAATCCATAGATAAGTTGGAATACAGTAGTTTTAACACCAATATAAATAAAGAATGAGTTCATTACAGTACCTTTAAGTAGTCTTTTGTTTTCTTTCTCTAACGGAGCTCACGAGATTTCTATTGAGTTTTGTGTTGTGAAGTTCTCAAGTTTTGGGTGAATTCTTTTGATGGATTATGGAACAAAGAGTGGCAAGAGCCTAAGCTTGGGGATGCCCATGGCACCCCCAAGATAATCCAAGGACACAAAAAAGTCAAAGCTTGGGGATGCCCCGGAAGGCATCCCCTCTTTCGTCTACTTCCATCGGTAATTTACTTGGAGCTATATTTTTATTCACCACATGATATGTGTTTTGCTTGGAGTGTCTTGTATTATTTGCGTCTTTGCTTGTTAGTCTACCACAATCATCCTTGCTGTACACACCTTTTGAGAGAGCCATACATGAATTGGAATTTGCTAGAATACTCTATGTGCTTCACTTATATCTTTTGAGCTTGATAATTTTTGCTCATAGTGCTTCACTTATATCTTTTGAGCGTGATAATTTTTGCTCTAGTGCTTCACTTAGATCTTTTAGAGCACGGTGCTGGATTTGTTTTAAAGAAACTATTGATCTCTCATGCTTCACTTAGATTATTTTGAGAGTCGTTAATAGCACGGTAATTTGCTTAATATTAATATACTTGGTATTCAAGATATGTGAAACTTTCTTTTGAGTGCGTTGAATACTAAGATAAGTTTGATGCTTGATAATTGTTTTGAGATATGGAGGTGATAATATCAAAGTCGTGCTAGTTGAGTAATTGTGAATTTGAGAAATGCTTGTGTTGAAGTTTGCAAGTCCCGTAGCATGCACGTATGGTTAAAGTTGTGTAACAAATTTGAAACATGAAGTATACCTTGCTTGTGCATCCTTATGAGTGGCGGTCGGGGATGAGTGATGGTCTTTTCCTACCAATCTATCCCCCTAGGAGCATGCGCGTAGTACTTGATTTTTGATGACTTCTAAATTTTTGCAATAAGTATATGAGTTCTTTTGACTAATGTTGAGTCATGGATTACATGCACTCTTACCTTTCCGCCTTTGCTAGCCTCTTCGGTACCGTGCATTGCCCTTTCTCACCTTGAGAGTTGGTGCAAACTTCGCCGGTGCATCCAAACCCCGTGATACGATACGCTCTATCACACATAAACCTCCTTATATCTTCCTCAAAACAGCCACCATACTTACCTATCATGGCATTTCCATAGCCATTCCGAGATATATTGCCATGCAACTTCCATCATCATATTCATGACATACATTACTTTTGTCATATTGCCATTGCCTGATCATGTAGTTGTCATCGTATTTGTGGCAAAGCCACCATGCATTATTTTTCATACATGTCACTCTTGATTCATTGCACCATCCCGGTACACTGCCGGAGGCATTCATATAGAGTCATATCTTGTTCTAGTTTCGAGTTGTAGTTCATATGTTGTAATCAATAGAAGTGTGATGATCATCATTATTAGAGCGTTGCCCAAAAAGAAAAAAAGAAAAAAAGAAAGGCAAAAAAAAACGCCCAAAAAAAGAGAAAAGAAAATAAATAAAAAGGGCAATGCTACTATCTCTTTTTCCACACTTGTGCTTCAAAGTAGCACCTTGTTCTTCATGTAGTGAGTCTCATATATTGTGCTTCAAAGTAGCACCTTGTTCTTCATGTAGTGAGTCTCATAGTTGTCTTTTTATACTAGTGGGAATTTTTCATTATAGAACTTAGCTTGTGTATTCCTACGATGGGCTTCCTTAAATGCCCTAGGTATTCATGAGCAAGCGAGTTGGATGCACACCCACTAGTTTTCTTTTGTTGAGCATTCATAGCTCTAGTGCATCCGTTGCATGGCAATCCCTACTCCTCATGTTAACATCAATTGATGGGCATCTCCATAGCCCATTGATTATCCTCGTCAATGTGAGACTTTCTCCTTTTTTGTCTTCTCCACACAATCCCCATCATCACATTCTATTCCACCCATAGTGCTATATCCATGGCTCACGCTCATGTATTGCGTGAAGGTTGAAAAAGTTTGAGATTATTTAAGTATGAAACAATTGCTTGGCTTGTCATCGGGGGTATAGAAGTTGGGAACATCTTTGTGTGACAAAAATGAAGCATAGCCTAACCATATGATTTTGTAGGGATGAACTTTCTTTTGCCATGCTATTTTGAGAAGACATGATTGCTTTGATTAGTATGCTTGAAGTATTATTATTTTTATGTCAATATGAACTTTTGTCTTGAATCTTTCGGATCTGAATATTCATGTCACAGTTAAGAAGATTTACATTGAAATTATGCCAAAGTATCACTCCGCATCAAAAATTCTTTTTTATCAATTACCTACTCGAGGACGAGCAGGAATTAAGCTTGGGGATGCCTGATACGTCTCCAACGTATCTATAATTTTTGATTGCTCCATGCTACTTTATCTACTGTTTTGGACTATATTGGGCTTTATTTTCCACTTTTATATTATTTTTGGGACTAACCTATTAACCGGAGGCCCAGCCCAGAATTGCTGTTTTTTGCCTATTTCAGTGTTTCGAAGAAACGGAATATCAAACGGAGTCCAAACGGAATGAAACCTTTGGGAACGTGATTTTCTCACCGAACGTGATCCAGGAGACTTGGACCCTGCTCCAAGGAACAAAAGAGGAGGTCACGAGGGTGGGGGCGCCCCCTAGGGTGCGCCCCCTGCCTCGTGGGCCCCCTGTTGCTCCACCGACGTACTCCTTCCTCCTATATATACCTACGTATCCCCGAACGATCAGAACAGGAGCCAAAAACCTAATTCCACCGCCGCAACCTTCTGTATGCACGAGATCCCATCTTGGGGCCTGTTCCGGAGCTTCGCCGGAGGGGGCATCCATCACGGAGGGCTTCTACATCAACACCATAGCCCCTCCGATGAAGTGTGAGTAGTTTACTTCAGACCTTCGAGTCCATAGCTAGTAGCTAGATGGCTTCTTCTCTCTTTTTGGATCTCAATACAATGTTCTCCCCCTCTCTCATGGAGATCTATTCGATGTAATCTTCTTTTTGCGACGTGTTTGTTGAGACCGATGAATTGTGGGTTTATGATCCAGCTTATCTATGAATAATATTTGAATCTTCTCTGAATTCTTTGATGTATGATTGAGTTATCTTTGCAAGTCTCTTCGAATTATCCGTTTGGTTTGGCCAACTAGATTGGTAGTTCTTGCAATGGGAGAAGTGTTTAGCTTTTGGTTCAATCTTGCGGTGTCGTTTCCCAGTGACAGAAGGGGCAGCAAGGCACATATTGTATTGTTGCCATCGAGGATAACAAGATGCGGTATTTATCATATTGCATGAATTTATCCCTCGACATCATGTCATCTTGCTTAAGGCGTTACTCTGGTTTTAACTTAATACTCTAAATGCATGCTGGATAGCGGTCGATGAGTGGAGTAATAGTAGTAGATGCAGAATCGTTTCGATCTACTTGTCTTGGACGTGATGCCTATATACATGATCATACCTAGATATACTCATAATTATGCTCAATTCTATCAATTGCTCAACAGTAATTTGTTCACCCACCGTAGAATATCTATGCTCTTGAGAGAAGCCACTAGTGAAACCTATGGCCCCCGGGTCTATTCTCATCATATCAATCTCCATTACTTTATTACTTGCTTTGTTTTTACTTTGCCTTTTACTTTTCACTTTGCATCTATATACCAAAAATACCAAAAATATTATTTATCATCTCTATCAGATCTCACTCTCGTAAGTGACTATGAAGGGATTGACAACCCCTAATCGCGTTGGTTGCGAGGAGCTATCGTTTTGTGTAGGTACGAGGGACTTGTGCGTGGTCTCCTACTGGATTGATACCTTGGTTCTCAAAAACTAAGGGAAATACTTATGCTACTTTGCTGCATCATCCTCTCATATTTGGGGAAATCCAACGCAGTGCTCAAGAGGTAGCAGTGGGCAATTGAACTTCTTCCTCTAGATATCAAGTTTAAGGCAAAGAAGGCCATCAAGCCTAAAGCAATTGCAGATTTCCTCGCAGAGTGGATAGAACAACCGCAGCCGACTCAGATTCAGTTGGAACATTGGACCATGTTCTTTGATGGATCCAAGATGTTGAATGGCTCTGGCACAGGAGTGGTTTTAATGTCCTCACGAGGAGACAAGCTCAGTTATGTCCTCCAGATTCACTTTGATTCTTCAAACAATGAAGCTGAGTATGAGGCACTATTGTATGGATTACGTATGGCCATTTCACTCGGCGTCCGGCGCTTGATGGTATATGGCGACTCAGACTTAGTGCTTAATGAAGTAATGAAGGAATGGGACGTCAAGAGTCCTGCAATGACTGGTTATTGCAATGCAGTAAGAAAGCTCGCTCCGTCCTGGGAAGGTCCCTTCGTCATCATCAAGGTGCTTCATAATGGAGCATACCACATCTACAATGTAGCCAAGAACAGGGACGAGCCATGTGCATGGAACGCAGAGCTGCTTCGTCCTTTCTATACCTAGAATCACTCGACCCGACAAGTTGTAATAAGAGTACTTCAATTTGCTTTCCATAGACAAGATTTTTACAGTATCTTAATGACTGATTCCCCGTAATCATTTGTACCCAAATCCCCTAGTGGGTGGCTTAGCCGCGAACCTGATTCGCCGAAGTTAAAAACATTCCGAGTGGAGAGCAATCCTCCCACTCGGGGGCTGAGCTGCGACCCCGTACTCGCCTAAGTTAAAAACATTCCGAGTGGAGAGCAATCCTTCCACTCGGAGGCTTAGCTGTGGCCCCGTATGCGCCTAAGTTAAAAACATTCCGAGTGGAGGGCAATCCTCCCACTCGGGGGCTCAGCTGCGACCCCGTACTCGCCTAAGTTAAAAACATTCTGAGTGGAGAGCAATCCTCCCACTCGGGGGCTTAGCTGTGACCCCGTACTAGCCTAAGTTAAAAACATTCCGAGTGGAGAGAAATCCTCCCACTCGGAGGCTTAGCTGTGACCCTGTCCTCGCCTAAGTGAAAAACATTCCGAGTGGAGAGCAATCCTCCCAC
>NC_041383.1:280066006-280093165 GCF_002162155.2 Triticum dicoccoides
TCACCTAAGTTAAAAACATTCCGAGTGGAGAGCAATCCTCCCACTCGGGGGCTTAGCTGCGACCCCGTACTCGCCTAAGTGAAAAACATTCCGAGTGGAGAGCAATCCTCCCACTCGGGGGCTTAGCTGCGACCCCGTACTCGCCTAAGTTAAAAACATTCGGACGTGGAGGGCAATCCTCCCACTCGGGGGCTTAGCTGCGACCCCATGCTTGCCTAAGTTGCAAAGATCCTTTGAGCTACGTCACAAGTACAACGTATGCTCCATCCCGATCTGCAAGGATGACGAGGTGTCGACTAAACACCACGTCTGAGCTGCGTCACAAGTACAACATACGCTACATCCCAATCCGCAAGGACTACGAGGTATCGACTAAACACCATGTCTGAGCAGCATTACAAGTACAACATACGCTCCATCCCGATCTACAAGGACGACGAGGTGTCGACTGAACACCACGTCTGCGCGGCATCACAAGTACAATGTACGCTCCATCCCGATCCGCAAGGATGACGAGATGTCGACTGAACACATTGTCAGACCCACTTGACGAAAGGTGAAAAGATCAAGTTCACTTAGAATCGAAAGAGGTTCAGAAGCAATAAAAGCAAAAGCCATGATATTCAAGGAAAACCAAGTTTAGATAAATCCCACAAAAGTTCAGAACCGCAACGGGCAGAAGTACTCAGGCATCAAGCTTGAAAGAGTTTAACGTTTACATAACCACTCGGCATTCGAAGGCAAATAAAGGTGGGGCATAATGCTTTATTCACTTGGTAGGAGAAGGACTTGCCGGATCACAAAAGCTGCCAAGGTCGATGATGTCTGCAATGCGAGTGGCGGCTGATACGTCTCCAACATATCTATAATTTTTGATTGTTCCATGCTATTATATTACCCCTTTTGGATATTTATGGGCTTTATTTTACACATTTATATCATTTTTGGGACTAACCTACTAACCGGAGGCCTAGCCCGTATTGCTGTTTTTTTGCCTATTTCAGTATTTCGAAGAAAAGGAATATCAAACGGAGTCCAAACGGAATGAAACCTTCGGGAGCGTGATTTTTGGAACGAACGTGATCCAGAGGACTTGGAGTGCAAGTCAAGAAGCAGTCGAGCCGGCCACGAGAGGTTAGGCCCCCCCTACAGGGCACGCCCCCCTGTCTCGTGGGCCCCTCGGGCGGCCACCGACGTACTTCTTCCTCCTATATAAGCCTACGTACCCCAAAAACATCCAGGGAGCCAACAAAACACAATTTCCACCACCGTAACCTTCTGTTCCGCGAGATCCCATCTTGGAGCCTTTGCCAGCACTCTGCCGGAGGGGGAACCGATCACGGAGGGCTTCTACATCAACACCATAGCCCCTCTGATGAGTTGTGAGTAGTTTACCACAGACCTTCGGGTCCATAGTTATTAGCTAGATGGCTTCTTCTCTCTTTTTGGATCTCAATACAATGTTCTCCCCCTCTCTTGTGGAGATCTATTCGATGTAAACTCTTTTTGCGGTGTGTTTGTCGAGATCCGATGAATTGTGGGTTTATGATCAAGTTTATCTATGAGAAATATTTGAATCTCCTCTGAATTCTTTTATGTATGATTGAGTTATCTTTGCAAGTCTCTTCGAATTATCAGTTTGGTCTGGCCTACTAGATTGATCTTTCTTGCCATGGGAGAAGTGCTTAGCTTTGGGTTCAATCTTGCGGTGTCCTTACCCAGTGACAGAAAGGGTTGCAAGGCACGTATTGTATTGTTTCCATCGAGGATAAAAAGATGGGCTTTATATCATATTGCATGAGTTTATCCCTCTACATCATGTCATCTTGCTTAAGGCGTTACTCTGTTCTTATGAACTTAATACTCTAGATGCAGGCAGGAGTCGGTCGATGTGTGGAGTAATAGTAGTAGATGCAGGTAGGAGTCGGTCTACTTGTCACGAACGTGATGCCTATATACATGATCATGCCTAGATAATCTCATAATTATTCGCTTTTCTATCAATTGCTCAACAGTAATTTGTTCACCCATCGTAATACTTATGCTATCTTGAGAGAAGCCTCTAGTGAAACATATGGCCCCCGGGTCTATCTTTTATCATATTTGCTTCCAATCTACTTTTATTTGCATCTTTACTTTTTGCATCTATATTATAAAATTCCAAAAATATATCTATCTTATCATACTATCTTTATTAGATCTCACTTTCGCAAGTCGCCGTGAAGGGATTGACAACCCCTTTATTGCGTTGGTTGCAAGTTCTTTGTTTGTTAGTGTAGGTGCGTGGGACTTTTGAGGAGCCTCCTACTGGATTGATACCTTGGTTCTCAAAAACTGAGGGAAATACTTACGCTACTATTGCTGCATCACCCTTTCCTCTTCAAGGAAAACCAACGCAAGCTCAAGACGTAGCAAGAAGGATTTCTGGCACCGTTGTCGGGGATGTCTTCGCTCAAGTCAAGACATACCAAGTACCCATCACAAACATATCTCCCTCGCATTTACATTATTTGCCATTTGCCTCTCGTTTTCCTCTCCCCCACTTCACCCTTGCCGTTTTATTCGCCCTCTCTTTTCCAATCTCCTTCTCTCTCTTTCGCTTGCCTTTTTTTGTTTGCTTGTGTGTTGGATTACTTGTTTCCATGGCGCAAGATAATACTAAATTGTGTGATTTCTCGAATACCAATAATAATGATTTCCTTAGTACTACGATTGCTCCTCTTAATGATGTTGAGTCCTGTGAAATCAATACTGCTTTGCTGAATCTTGTTATGAAAGATCAATTCGCCGGCCTTCCTAGTGAAGATGCCGCTACTCATCTAAACAACTTTGTTGATTTGTGTGATATGCAAAAGAAGAAAGATACGGATAATGATATTGTTAAATTGAAGTTATTTCCGTTTTCACTTAGAGATTGTGCTAAAGTTTCGTTTTCGTCTTTGCCTAAAAATAGTATTGATTCTTGGAACAAGTGCAAAGATGCTTTTATCTCCAAGTATTTTCCTCCCGCTAAGATCATCACTCTTAGGAACGACATTATGAATTTTAAACAACTTGATCATGAGAATGTTGCCCAATCTTGGGAAAGAATGAAATTGATGATTCGCAATTGCCCTACTCATGGGTTGAATTTATGGATGATCATACAAAAATTTTATGCCGGTTTGAACTTTGCTTCTAGAAATCTCTTAGATTCGGCCGCGGGAGGCACGTTTATGGAAATCACATTAGAAGATGCTACAAAACTTCTTGATAATATTATGGCTAATTATTCTCAATGGCACACCAAAAGATCTTCTAGTAAAAAAGTGCATGCTATAGAAGAAATCAATGTTTTGAGTGGAAAGATGGATGAACATATGAAATTGTTTGCTACTAAAAATACACCTCTTGATCCCAATGATATGCCTTTGTCTTCTTTGATGAGAATAATAATGAATCTATGGATGTGAATTTTGTTGGTAGGAATAGTTTTGGAAACAATGCTTATAGAGGAAACTTTAATTCTAGACCGTTCCCTAGTAATTCCTCTAATAATTATGGAAATTCCTACAGTAATTCTTATGGTAATTTTAATAAGATGCCCTCTGATTTTGAGAATAGTGTGAAAGAATTTATGATTTCTCAAAAGAATTTTAATTCCTTGCTTGAAGAAAAAATTGCTCAAAGTTGATGATTTGGCTAGGAACGTTGATAGACTTTCGCTTGATGTTGATTCTCTTAAACTTAGATCTTCTCCTCCTAAGCATGATATCAATGAGTCTCTCAAAGCAATGAGAATTTCCATTGATGAGTGCAAAGAAAGAACCGCTAGATTCCATGCTAAGAAAGATAGCTTTATAAAGGCGTGTTCTTCTAGTTTCCATGAAAATAATGATGAAGATCTTAAATTTATTGATGTGTCTCCTATTAGATCTTTGTTTTGCAATATGAATCTTGATAATTATGGGACTGAAGATGAGTCAACTTTACCTAGAAGGCATCCCAAGAATTCGTAGTTTTTAGATCTTGATGCTAAATTTGGTAAAAGTGGGATTGGAGAGGTCATGACTTTAAATAGTATTGAACCCACTATCTCGGATTTCAAGGAATTTGATTATGATAATTGTTCTTTAGAAGGTTGTATTTCCTTGTTGCAATCCGTTGTTAATTCTCCTCATGCTTATAGTCAAAATAAAGCTTTTACCAAACATATCGTTGATGCCTTGATGCAATGTTATGATGAAAAACTTAATTTGGAAGTTTCTATACCTAGAAAACTTAATGATGAGTGGGAACCTACTATAAATATTATAATTAAAGATCATGAGTGGTTTGCTTTGTGTGATTTGGGTGCTAGTGTTTCCAGGATTCCGAAAACTTTATGTGATATTCTAGGTTTCCATGATCTTGATGATTGCTCTTTAAATTTGCACCTTGCGGATTCCACCATTAAAAAGCCAATGGGAAAGATCAATGATGTTCTCATTGTTGCAAATAGAAATTTGGTGCCCGTAGATTTTATCGTTCTTGATATAGATTGCAATCTTTCTTGCCCTATTATTCTTGGTAGACCTTTCTTTAGAATGATTGGCGCGATTATTGATATGAAGGAAGGGAATATTAGATTCCAATTTCCTTTAAAGAAAGGCATGGAGCACTTTCCAAGAAAGAAATTCAGTTACCTTATGAATCTATCATGCGAGCTACTTATGAATTTAGTGCCAAAGATGGCACTGCTTAGATCTATCTTCGCTTTTATGCCTAGCTAGGGGCGTTAAAAGTTAGCGCTAGTTGGGAGGCAACCGAATTTTCTTTTTGTTTTTTGTTTTTGTTACTGTTTAGTAATAAATATTGCATCTACCTTCTGTTTAGATGTGTTTTATCTTTTAATTAGTGTTTGTGCCAAGTAGAACCTATAGGATAACCTATGATGATAGTTGACTTGATTCTGCTGAAAAACAGAAACTTTGCGCGCACGAATTTAGTTTTGTTAAATCACAGAAACGTGCTTTTGTGTTGAATATTTTTGCTTCTGATCAATAGATAAATTGTCCAGGACTTCCTATTTTGGTAGGATTTTTAGAGTTCTAGAAGTTTGCGTTAGTTATAGATTGCTACAGACTGTTCTGTTTTTGACAGATTCTGTTTTTCGTGTGTTGTTTGCTTATTTTGATGCATCTATGGCTAGTAAAATAGTTTATAAACCATAGAGAAGTTGGAATACAATAGGTTTAACACCAAAATAAATAAATAATGAGTTCATTACAGTAACTTATGTGGTGGTTTTGTTTTCTTTCACTAACGGAGCTTATAAGATTTCCTGTTGAGTTTTGTGTTGTGAAGTTTTCAAGTTTTGGGTAAAGCTTTTATGGACTATGGAATAAGGAGTGGCAAGAGCCTAAGCTTGGGGATGCCCATGGCACCCCAAGATATTCAAGTATAGCCAAAAGCCTAAGCTTGGGGATGCCCCGGGAAGGCAACCCCTCTTTCGTCTTCGTTCATTGGTAACTTTACTTGGAGCTATATTTTTATTCGCCACATGATATGTGTTTTGCTTGGAGCATCGTGTATTATATTAGTCTTTGCTTTTTAGTTTACCACAATCATCCTTGCTGTACACACCTTTTGAGAGAAGCCTACTTGATTAGAATTTGCTAAAATACTCTATGTGCTTCACTTATATCTTTTGAGCTTGATAGTTTTGCTCTAGTGCTTCACTTATATCTTTTAGAGCACGGCGGTGGATTGATTTTGAAGAAATTGCTAGTCTCTCATGCTTAACTTATATTATTTTGAGACTCTTTTAGAACAGCATGGTATTTTCTATGGTTACAAAGTTGGTCCTAGAATGATGAGCATCCAAGTTGGGTATAACAAAAACTATCATAGAAAGTGAATTGGATGCTATGATCAATTTGATGCTTGATAACTGTTTTGAGATATGGAGGTAGTGATATTAAAGTCATGCTAGTTGAGGTGATTATGAAAAATACTTGTGTTAAGGTTTGTGATTCCCGTAGCATGCACGTATGGTGAACCGCTTTGTGATGAAGTTGGAGCACAATTTTATTTATTGATTGTCTTCCTTATGCGTGGCGGTCGGGAATGAGCGATGGTCTTTTCCTACCAATCTATCCCCCTAGGAGCATGCGCGTAGTGCTTTGTTTTTGATGACTTCTAGATTTTTGCAATAAGTACATGAGTTCTTTTGACTAATGTTGAGTCCATGGATTATACGCACTCTCACCCTTCCACCATTGCTAGCCTCTCTTGTGCCGCGCAACTTCCGCCGGTACCATACACCCACCATATACCTTCCTCAAAATAGCCACCATACCTACCTATTATGGTATTTCCATAGCCTTTCCGAGATATATTGCCATGCAACTCTCCACCATTCCGTTCATATGACATGCATTACTTTTGTCATATTGCTCTTTGCATGATCATGTAGTTGACATCGTATTTGTGGCAAGGCCACCTTCATAATTTTCATACATGTCGCTCTTGATTCATTGCATATCCCGGTACACCGTCGGAGGCATTCATATGGAGTCATATCTTGTTCTAGCTTTCAGTTGTAATTCTTGAGTTGTAAATCCATAAAAGTGTGATGATCTTCATTATTAGAGCATTGTCTCAGTGAGGAAAGGATGATGAAGGCTATGATTCCCCCACAAGTCGGGATGAGACTTTGGACTTTACAAAAATAAAAATAAATAAAAAGAAAAGGAAAAAAAAGAGAGGCCGAAAAAAAGGCCAAAGAAAAAAAATAAAAAAAAGAGAAAGAAAAAGAAAAAATAAAATGAGAGAAAAAGAGAGAAGGGACAATGCTACTATCTCCTTTTCCACACTTGTGCTTTAAAGTAGCACCATGATCTTCATGATAGAGAGTCTCCTATGTTGTCACTTTCATATACTAGTGGGAATTTTTCATTATAGAACTTGGCTTGTATATTCCAATGATGGGCTTCCTCAAAATGCCCTAGGTCTTCGTGAGCAAGCAAGTTGAATGCACATCCACTTAGTTTCTTTTGTTGAGCTTTCATATATTTATAGCTCTAGTGCATCCGTTGCATGGCAATCCCTACTCACTCACATTGATATCTATTAATGGGCATCTCCATAGCCCGTTGATACGCCTAGTTGATGTGAGACTATCTTCTCCTTTTTTGTCTTATCCACAACCACCATTCTATTCCACATATAGTGCTATGTCCATGGCTCACGCTCATGTATTGCGTGAAAGTTGAAAGAGTTTGAGATTATTAAAGTATGAAACAATTTCTTGGCTTGTCATCAGGGTTGTGCATGATTAAATACTTTATGTGATGAAGCTAGAGCAACATCCAGACTATATGATTTTGTAGGGATAACTTTCTTTGGTCATGTTATTTTGAGAAGACATGATTACTTTGATTGGTATGCTTGAAGTATCACCATTTTTATGTCAATATGAACTTTTATTTTGAATCATTTGGATCTGAACATTCATGCCACAATAAAGAAAATTACATTGAGAATTATGCTAGGTAGCATTCCACATCAAAAAATCTGTTTTTTATCATTTACCTACTCGAGGACGAGCATGAATTAAGCTTGGGGATGCTTGGTACGTCTCCAACGTATCTATAATTTTTTATTGTTCCATGCTATTATATTACCCCTTTTGGATGTTTATGGGCTTTATTTTACACATTTATATCATTTTTGGGACTAACCTACTAACCGGAGGCCCAGCCCGTATTGTTGTTTTTTGCCTATTTCAGTATTTCCAAGAAAAGGAATATCAAATGGAGTCCAAACGGAATAAAACCTTCGGGAGCGTGATTTTTGGAATGAACCTGATCTAGTGGACTTGGAGTGCAAGTCAAGAAGCAGCCGAGGCAACCATGAGAGGGTAGGGCGCCCCCCCCTACAGGGCGCACCCCCTGTCTCATGGGCCCCTCGGGCGGCCACCGACGTACTTCTTCCTCCTATATAAGCCTACGTACCCCAAAAACATCCAGGGAGCCAACGAAACACAACTTCCACCACCGTAACCTTTTGTATCCGCGAGATCCCATCTTGGATCCTTCGTCGGCGCTTTGCCGAAGGGGGAATCGATCACTGAGGGATTCTACATCAACACCATAGCCCCTCCGATGAGTTGTGAGTAGTTCACCACAAACCTTTGGGTCCATAGTTATTAGCTAGATGGATTCTTCTCTCTTTTTGGATCTCAATACAATGTTCTCCCCCTCTCTTGTGGAGATCTATTCGATGTAAACTCTTTTTGCGGTGTGTTTGTCGAGATCCGATGAATTGTGGGTTTATGCTCAAGTTTATCTATGAGAAATATTTGAATCTCCTCTGAATTCATTTATGTATGATTGAGTTATCTTTGCAAGTCTCTTCAAATTATCAGTATGGTTTGGCCTACTAGCTTCATCTTTCTTGCCATGGGAGAAGTGCTTAGCTTTGGGTTCAATCTTGCGGTGTCCTTACCCAGTGGCAGAAAGGGTTGCAAGGCACATATTGTATTGTTTCCATCGAGGATAAAAAGATGGGGTTTATATCATATTACATGAGTTTATCCCTCTACATCATGTCATCTTGCTTAAGGCGTTACTCTGTTCTTATGAACTTAATACTCTAGATGCAAGCAGGAGTCGGTCGATGGGTGGAGCAATAGTAGTAGATGCAGGCAGGAGTCGGTTTACTTGTCACGGACGTGATGCCTATATACATGATCATGCCTAGATAATCTCATAATTATTTGCTTTTCTATCAATTGCTCGACAGTAATTTGTTCACCCATTGTAATACTTATGCTATCTTGAGAGAAGCCTCTAGTGAAACCTATGGCCCCCGGGTCTATCTTTTATCATATTTGCTTCCAATCTACTTTTATTTGCATCTTTACTTTTTGCATCTATATTATAAAATACCAAAAATATATCTATCTTATCATACTATCTTTATTAGATCTCACTTTAAGCAAGTGGCCGTGAAGGGATTGACAACCCCTTTATTGCGTTGGTTGCGAGTTCTTTGTTTGTTTGCGTAGGTGCGTGGGACTTTTGAGGAGCCTCCTACTGGATTGATACCTTGGTTCTCAAAAACTGAGGGAAATACTTACGCTACTATTGCTGCATCACCCTTTCCTCTTCAAGGAAAACCAATGCAAGCTCAAGACTTAGCAGCGGCGTCAAGGAAGGTGTCCATAAAGGACTGGAGACTGAGCTTTTTGGTGTTGGCAACCTTGATGGCCGCTAGCTTGTCTTCTTTGACATCCTTGCAGTGCACTCGGACCAATGACAGAGCGACATCGGCGCCACAACATGCAGATGACTTATTCCATTCCTGCACTCGATCAGGGATTTGATTCAGTCGAGTCATCAGAGACTCGAGATCTTGTGAGAGTTTCGCTTGATGCCAGAGTTCAGCATCAATTCGCGTCATTACATCCTTCAGTCCAGCAAGATAATCCACATCACTGTCCAGGCGAGACTCCAACTGCAACACACTCATTACAACGTCATTTTTGACAGGAGAGTTTATGGGGTCAAGACCCATCTCGACACACCCAGTTTCTGCTTCGAAGTCTTGACAAAGTTCTGCACAGTCGGAAAAGCAGTGAGTCAACAGTTTAACAAGACATGTCAGTCGATGTCGGCGTTCTAGGAACAGGGGTCCCCAGACTTGCCTGCCTGCGGCCTGCGGCGTGGCTCAAGTGGGGGCCCGGTGCAGCCCAGCTTCATCAGCTCAAGCTCAAGACCCTCGCGAGGGGCCAAGCCTCGCGGGGCGGACGACAGGAAGCTTCCTCGGGAGCAGCCTCCTCAGGCAGGCTCGCGAGGAGGCGGAGAGATCAAGGCAGGGCAGCTCCCGAGGGGCCCGTGACGCAAGCCATGACGGTCGAGGCCAAGCGGGCGCCAGGCGGGCGCTGGCCTGCGCAGTGTCCTTGTTTCCCTTTCGGTGCAAAGGGGGCAAGCACAGGCCAAAGCATCAGGCAAAGGTTACCGTTTCAGTGCAACAAGACCAAGACCAGCAGAACGGTAGGATGGAGGTCATCGTGGAGCCCAGAGTGGCGTCATCGTCAGGGCCTTTGGTAGCCGAAGACCAACTTTAGTAAGGACAAGTGTACCAGATGTTCCCCTTCAAAATGGCCAATTTTTGGCGCCCTTCCACTCATTATTTGGGGAAGAGGCCATGCGCCTTGCTCTATAAATAGGACTAGCCACCCAGAGGGTAGAGGCAGCTGGAGATCAAGAAACAGATCAGGCTGCCTTTTGTAGCGCGCGTACTCTGATCCTCTTCTACGAATCTACAACTCTCTTTACTGAGCGAGACTTCATCTATATCCCTAAAAGTGGATCAGAGAGAGAGAGAAGCGACTGAACTCACCCAAGCAATTCATCGCACCAGCTCAAGAACAGCCCCTCGCGAGGCTGTTCTCCCTTTGTACTGTTTACCGTCAGCCCCTGAGGCAATCCACCACACCACACACTGGAGTAGGGTATTACACCACAATGGTGGCCTGAACCAGTATAAATCTCGTGTCCCTTGTGTGTTCATCTTTATTGCTTAGATCTTTGCGGGACTTCGAGACGTGAGATGGTAGGGGAGAGATCTTCGTGCGCACCCCAGTGTTCGAACCTCAAGGGTCTGCCGGAACCTGAAATCCGACATTTGGCGCGCCAGGTAGGGGTGCGCCGGAATCTTTCTTCCGCCGACTCATGTTTCGTTGTCTCACCGCCCTGATGTCAAGCGACCCGACCCGCATGGCCCGTCCACGACGTGCCGCCGGCCTAGGGCGACCGCAACCTTGCGCCTCAGGAAGCTCGCGCTCCGCAAGGTGCTGCGGGGCGCGGGCGACGCGACCAAACGCCGCCTGCCCTCACACCACGGCAGGTGCGATCAGCAGCAAGAGCTTTGAACCACGCCGCGGCCACAGTGCCGCACACCCAACGGGAGCAGGCGAACTCCAGGGACGCGCTCATGGTGGCCCGAGCGCTGCTACGATGCCGGCTGCTGGAGGGCGGCCCTAACGTGTTGCTGGAGCGAGTAGCCGAACTCCTGGACGCCGCCGCCTCGGGAGCACCTCCTTTCTGCGTCCATCCATCACCCCAGGTCTAGGGCGGGCCGTATGGAGGCCCCATACGTGCGCACGCGACTCCGAGTGGACTCCAGGCCCAACTCAACGCCAACCCGGCCGTCAGCATCGGGTGCCAAGTCGCGCCGGCCACATCTCTGGCCGGCGAAGGAGCACACGCCATGACCTTTAGCCTTGGCGGGCTACCGCGCCATCACCCTCATGACAACTCTCCAGGCCAAACTGCGTGGCATGTGGGGCACTACAGCGAGAACCATGGAGTTGCGGTGCCGGAAGCTTATGTGCCCCACATGGTGGATCGAGAATGCGCATTGGAAGAAAACCATGGCTCGTTCCTCGGGGTAGGCTGGGGCGAGGAGCCATCAGAAGCTGAGCTCTTTCAAGAGCCCCAAGAGGGCTTCGACGGCTACGCCGGTGGCAGCAACTATCTGGTACCACTACTTCCTCAGGAGCAAACTTATGCTAACCATGGGTCGCAGGAGGTACAGGTCGCCGCAGCAGATGGCTGCCCTAATGCTGCAACCTCCTACCCCTCGGGAGGAGGGCACCGGGGGCTGCAGGAGTGGGGCCGAGATCCGGGTTCGTCACCGCGGCGCTCGGCACCAGGCGCACTACGGAGGTAGGCCCTCTGCCGGGGATGTGCCACAAGGCCTGCCCCCGCCAGAGGACCCGTGGTCGTCGGGGGAACCGCTGGCGACCGCTCTACCCCATTGGCGTCGTCCTTGGTTTCCGGTCGCCGTCAATGGCGGTAGAGTGCAGCGCAAGGCGGGGCCCTCGTCCGGCGATATGAAGAAAGGCCGGTACCTGTGAAGAAGGCCAAGTGCTTGTGAAGCTCGCCGCCCCGTGACACTCTCACGTAATAATGAGTGGGGCTGTACACGCCCCGGAGTCTCCGGAGAGCCGCCCTCGGGCCTCGGGGGCTCCCGCCCACGCCTAGTGGCAGCACTTAGCTCCGCGCTGGTGAGAAGACGTCGAAGACTAGACTAGGTGCCGGACGCGGCTTTTTGCCTTTTGCCTTTTCCTCTATTGACAAGTTTCTTCGATTTGAATTTAAGTTTGATTTGAGCTTGAGACTTGCGTGTGTCTGGGGAAGGGGTGCTTAGTCTCGTTCAAGCAATCTCTCGTGTTCTGGTTTCGGCTTTACTTCCAAGTTAGCGTCGGCTGCCTCCCCTCGTGAGCCCCTCGTGAGCCGGGCTAGGCCAGGCACGTCGACAATCCGGACCACTGTTGCCACACCCTCTCCGGAGGTTCTCACCGCAGGATCAATGGGACCATCCAGAAGACACTCGAGGCGTCGCGGCCCCCACAGGCCCGCTCGGGACTCGTCGGGGTCAAGAGGTAATCAGGTCAGCTGACCCATTGCCGGGCCAGTAGCTAAGCTCACACGCAGCATTACACTTACAAGGATATTGATCACAAACCTTTACATGAGGGTCTTCCCCTCCAAAAATGCTCTTACAGTCTTCAGGGCCGAGCGCGAACTTTCTTCACGCAGGATGAACAACGGTGACGTACGATCAGTCGGACATATCACTCGCCGCGTTATCTGGGGCACCTCCAGAGGCGTCGCTGGCGTCATCACCATCACCACCAACACCTCCGCCAGCGCTAGGCGCGTCCACCATCCCACCTTCATCGGCGGCCACGATCACGCCATCATCATCAGGCGTGAAGGCCCTAACGAGGGCATCCACGTTGTCCTCCACCCATTTCGCCAGGTCGCCCCGGATGGCTATGGGCACAAGTGCAATGGCGGCATCGAAATCGAAGTGGGGATCCATGTTTTGCAGATGGCTGAAGACATGGGAGAAGGCACGCCCAAGCAAGGCTCGGCTCCTCTCCTCGACAAGCCAACGGGACCTCTCGGAGCGGTTCTCCAGAAGCGTCACCACGTCAGTGAAATATTGGAGGTTGCCGGCATAGTTGGTCTCGTGCGGCACCTTGGCAGCGGCCTCGCAAATGTTGCCCAGGGCCGTGTTAGCCCATTCCCTGAGCGTTCGGAGCATGGGGGCGTGCTCATGCTCCAGGACCCGCCTCTGACGGATCTCATCCTCGTTCTGCCGTGCGAAAGCCTCGGTACCATCAACCCTCTGTCGAAGAAGAAGCAGCTCGGCACGGGAAGAGGCCAGCTCCGCCTGCGCTGCGCCAAGGGCAGTCGCGGAGAGGTCCTACCTTCAGCTTCGTCCCTGATCAGCTCCAACCTCACTTCGTATTGGCGCTCGAGACCCGAACGAGCTTCCGCCACGCGGCGGTCGACCTCTTCGCGAGGCCACCAGTGACGCTTCAGCCTTCACATTGTCAAGGTCACACTGGTGACATGCAAAGGCAACGGCTACCTTCAGCTTGCGCCTCTCTTCAGCAAGGCGCAAGCCTTCGGCCTCAAGGCACGCATCCTCGCCAGCAAGCTCTGTTCTGATCCGGCTTACTGCGTTCATCGCCCCCTGGAGGAATTCCTGGCAAAGGGCGCAGCGCTCGTGAGCACGCCTGAGTACATCTTCCACATCATCCTCCGCCGCTGGCAAACCCGGGGGGGACTGGGGCGGCATGCCCCCTCCCAACGCAGGGCTGGGGGCTGGTGCCCCAGCAATCGCCAGACGGGCCGCGCCAGGAGCCCGGCCTGGCACCGGTCCGTCCCCAGAAGAGAAGCTTAAGACCGACTTCAACCAATCGCCGTTCATGATCAAGGAAGGGGCACGGGGCAAGCTGGTTGTGCCCCGGGGGAACCCGTGAAGGGAAGACAGCAGGCGAGCAGGATCAAGATGCCCGGCAGGACGGGCCACTTCTCTGACTGGCCGAGCGGCAGGAGCACCGCTCGAGCCCGGCACGCCCAGGGTCAGCAGCGAGGACAAAGCTTGGGCGGATGGCTCCTTGGCCGTCTCCACGAATTCGGGAGGAAGGATCCTGAGAAGTCTGCGATCAGCAGCAAGAACACAGAAATAAAGGAGCAAGGAAAAAAGAGGACCTACGCATCCATGGCAAAGTACTTCCTATGCTTCAACAGGCGACAAGGGCAATCTTCACCGCCCAAGGCCTCCTTCCTCTTGCGGAGGGCCTCGAAATCTACTCAAAACCGACCTAAGTGCTTGGCGCAGTGGTCAGCCTGTGGCATAGGGGAGGCGTCAAGGCGATCGCCGCTAAGGGGACCGGCCTGAGGAACACCACCGGGCACCGCCTCACGAGGGACGACCGGGGACTCGGGAGCCTCAACCTCGGGAGCCGGAGGCCGCAACTTCTCGCCTACCACTGCTCCGGGGCGGGCTGCATGAGATGTCGCCTCTGGAGCTTCACGCGGCATCAACACCTCCTCAACATCATCCCTTTCGGCCCCCGGCAGTCCTCGTCTCCCCGCTCCATCACCTGAGACAGGGCCGCTTTGGGCAACCGGAAGGGCAACCATGGCGACAGCATTCTCGCGGGGACCCCCGAGGCCAGTCGGGCGGAGCCCCCACTCGTCGAAGCTGGGCATCTGCTTCACGAAATCGGCCCTGCCCGAACAAAGATATAGGATGGCACCATCATGTCGGAGGCTGCCTGGGGAAGGGTCGCCAGTCAGGACCTTGAGCACCATCCTCAGTGCTTCAGGCGCCATGTCCTCCTCCTGGAGCCGCAAGCGGTCCTTGTGCCCCACATAGTCCCACATCCGGCGAGAGTGGCGCTGGAGAGGAGCAATGTAACACTGGAGGAACTCCTTCACCACCTTGGGCGCCGTCACGTTGAGCGCCCTCAAGGTCTCGAAGCGGCGCCAGATGAAGACGAGCTGGGGGCTCACAAGCGTCTCATGACCCCACCCGAGCTGGGAACAACAAGCGCGGTTGGGTGCGAGAGCAGGGGGCTGGGTACCCCAACGTCCACATACAGCCACCGCTCTCTGAACTTGGCCTCAGAGGGAGGAAGGCAGAAGTCGATCCCTGAAGCGGCCGTCTCTGGCACGGCGAGGAAGCTCATGCACCCCAAGCATTGAGTGGGGTCGCTCAGGCGCAAGGAGAAGAAGTGGCGCAGCAGGGCAACGGAAGGAGGAATGCCCACCATTGCCTCGCAAACAAAAGCAAAGACAGCCAGGAGAGTAATGGACTCAGGCCCAAGGTGCATCATATGGATCTTATAATGGGAGAGCACCGCATTGAAGAAAGTAGAGAAAGGGGGAACCAGACCCGCCCACAAGGCGTCGGCAAAGAACCGAACCTCTCTGACAACCCTATTAATACAATCATGGGACGTAGGCCAGGCCGTGGTCCGGCCACACTCGTTGAAGATGGTGGCAAGAGAAGAGCGGACCTTGCGTAGGGCCTCAGGATTGAGTATGATCGACCGATCAATGGCGGGGGCCACCACCGGAGGCGAGCGGGACGAAGGCGCGGGCTTCTTCCCCTTTTCCTTCTTCGATGGCACCATGGAGGTCGAAAAAGGGGAGAGCTCGAGTTGGATTAGAGGCGGAGGTTGAGGCTCGAGGAACGAGGAAGGGCAGGAATCGCGTGGGCGGCAAAAGGGGAGTAGCTGTGTGCAACCACGGGTCCGCCTAGCCGGGCGCATAATGAGGCATCATGGGGAAGCGGAGACGCCATGTCCAATCAACCGCCACGCGGCACCCAAGGTCGCAGGATGTTGGGGCCCGCAGCGCTTCGCACTTGCCCCTTCACTTCTCTGCTAAGCCAAATCCATGCGCGCCTTGGGCCCAGGGGCTACTATCGGCGTTCTGGGAACGGGGGTCCCCAGACTTGCCTGCCTGCGGCCTGCGGTGTGGCTCACATGGGGGCCCAGTCCAGCCCAGCTTCATCAGCTCAAGCTCAAGACCCTCGCGAGGGGCCAAGCCTCGTGGGGCGGATGACAGGAAGCTTCCTCAGGAGCAGCCTCCTCAGGCAGGCTCGCGAGGAGGCGGAGAGATCAAGGCAGGGCACCTCCCGAGGGGCCCGTGACACAAGCCATGACGATCGAGGCCAGGCGGGCACCGGCCTGCGCAGTGTCCTTGTTTGCCTTTCGGTGCCAAGGGGGCAAGCACAGGCCAAGGCATCAGGCAAAGGTTACCGTTTCGGTGCAACAAGACCAAGACCAGCAGAACGGCAGGATGGAGGTCATCGTGGAGCCCAGAGCAGCGTCATCGTCAGGGCCTTTGGCAGCCGAAGACCAACTTTAGTCAGGATAAGTGTACCAGATGTTCCCCTTCAAAATGGCCAATTGTTGGCGCCCTTCCTGCTCATTATTTGGGGAAGAGGCCCATGGCCTCGCTATATAAATAGGACTAGCCACCCACAGGGTAGAGGCAGCTGGAGATCGAGAAACAGATCGGTCAGAGAGAGAGAGAGAGAAGCGACTGAACTCACCCAAGCAGTTCATCGCACCAGCTCAAGAACAGCCCCTCGTGAGGCTGTTCTCCCGATGTACTGTTTACCATCAGCCCCTGAGGCAATCCACCACACCACACACTGGAGTAGGGTATTACACCACAATGGTGGCCTGAACCAGTATAAATCTCGTGTCCCTTATGTGTTCATCTTTCTTGCTTAGATCTTTGCGGGACTTTGAGACGTGAGCTGGTAGGGGAGAGATCTTCGTGCGCACCCTAGTGTTCGAACCTCAAGGGTCTGCCGGAACCTGAAATCCGACAGTCGACATCAACAACTCAGTCGAACAGGAGGAAATACCTTCAAGCTTCAAGACCAACTTCGCAGCAAGCTGCCCAGATAAGACTCAAATTCGCCCTTCTTGGCCTTGAGACTCCCAAATTCGTCAGCCAAGCTGTCATTGTCCTTCTTCAGTCGCGCAACCTCCTGGTTAGCTTCAAAAATGGCGGTCTTCAGCTTGGAGTTCTCCTCTTCCAACTTGTTGACTAACGCCAACTTCTTGTCCGCAAGCGCTATTTTTTCTCGCGCCTCCTTCTGGGCCGCGGCAAGATCCTGATCCTTCTTCTCTAGAGCTTGCTTCATTTTCTCTAAAGATATAGCATTCTTTAGACGAGCTTGAAGTTGACGGTTTTCACTACGCACATCTGCTCGAGTGGAATCACTCGGTTCAAAGAGACTAAAAAAGAGAGAGAGTCATAAGGTGGACGGTCGACGAGTGGTTACCTCCCATGATAGTTGGTTCGTCCTGGGCCTTCTTGAGGTTCTTCTTGGCCAGTTCCAGATCAAGGTTAAGGCTGATCTGCTTCTTATCCAGTTCAGAAAATTGAGCTCAAAGATCACAAGACTTCTGCGGTCAGCAAATAAGATATGTCAGTCGACGGAAACAAAAGTCAATCACAGTGAAAATTGCTCTAAGACTACCGTTGAATCAAACATTCAATAATAGTCTCGGGGACTACACCCAGTGGGTGCACTTAGCGTGCCCCCACTGGTCCGGTGTTACACTCGGCATGGTCTGCCCAGCATGAGTAAAAAAGAGAGAGATTCTCAGACCCCAGCGTACTACCAGCAGTCGACCGTGGTCTCGGGGACTACACCCAGTGGTTGCACTCTACGTGCCCCCACTGGTTCAGAAAAACACTCGACTCAACCTAGTCGACTCAAGTGGAAGAACTATTCAGCTCTAAGCCAGAAACACCCCAGTGGGTGATTGGATGTGAAATGCAGACCCATGATAGATGCACATAATAGGTTCCAAAACGCTCATCCAAGGACACCGTATGGACAGTGAAGCAATAGTGGCAACTATCACTACTCAAGAAACCAGTCGGAAACGAACTAACCTTTACGTTGGCTTGCAGAGCGGTGCTTGCATTGTAAGCAACCTGACTAGCCTCATGCACCACCTTCATCTGCTCCATCACGAGGTTTTCCTGGAGAAGGGCCTCCCTGGGGGCACTCGGTGGGTCGTCTGGAGTCTAGTATGCAGCAAAGAGCGATGATGGCAGTATAGTCGGAGCAGTCACAGGGTCGAATACATGGAGTTGTACTGGAGTGGTAGAGGCCTGATTAGTCGACCCCAATGGACGGTCAGTCTACAGAGGATTGGCAAAGGTAACATTGGTCCGAGCCGGATCTCCGGATCGCTGGACCACTGTCTCAAGCACCGATCTCGATTGAGGCACCTAACCCTCGGTCGCTTTCCCACTTGAGGCCCTGCCCCTCCTTCTCCTCTCTCTCAGAGGCGCTTCTTCTTCATCATCCGGAAGCTCAATAACGTCCCGCGGAGCTGCAACAAAAAGAAATCTTAAGAGTTCACTCGACCAACAACCCAGTCGGCAGAATAAATTCAAGTTGGAAAGAGCGTACCAGCTTTGGAAGTGGCTGCATCATCGGCCTCCTCGTCACCTGGGGCCTTGTCAACGTCCATATCAGTCATAGAAGTTGCAGCGCTGAAAAAGTTCATGACCCACTCGGTCAGAGCAGAAGTATGAGTTGGTACAAGAAAACATGGAAAGATAGAGCACTCACCTAGAGGTAACAAGAATGTCCATCTTGATCTTGGACAAGGTCTTCCGAGGATTCGAAGGGGCCACCTTGTGTTGCTTGGCGACCTTCTCCATCAGCTCCGGAGTCAAAGTCCGAGTGCACTTCTATGCTTGAGTACTTAGAGCCACGGTCTTGCCGCGCCTGCCCGCCGGATCTTGGAGTTGCTTGGATCGGCGCTCTGAGCGAGGTGGTGAGTCGACTACCTCTTCGCCGTACAACTCATCATTGTCTTCCTCTTCATCATCTTCTAGATATTGCCAGTCACCGCTCTCTTCTGCACTGTCCTCTCACTCCTGGTCTTGCTCCAGGGCTTGTTCACCATTGGGCATCGAGTACATCTCAGTATAAACCTACAAGACAAGAAGTCAAACAAATATCAGTCGGATTCAGAGACAGTTGCAAGACAGATTGAAGTACATTCGGTAGCGAAGATCAGACCTTGTCTGGCTGGTTGTTGGCGCTGAATGGATCGAATCTCTTGGCTCCCCTGGGGTTATCCTTGTTCCCTGTAATGCCCTTCAGCCATAGGGCCACCGTCTCATCTGTAACCTCCTCTGGATGAACCTGAACGGTGTCGTTGGCTCCCGAGTACATCCACATCGAGTGGTCACAAGCTTGGAGTGGTTGGATGCGTCGACTGAGAAACACCTCCAACAAGTCCATGCCAGTTACACCCTGATGGATCAGTTGTACCACCCTCTCGACCAACATGTTCGTTTACACCCTCTCCGTAGCAGTCACTTTCAGTGAAGAAGGTTGCTGGGCGCGATCTAAAGAGAAAGGGGGGAGACCGGTCGACTGACCGGGAGTCACAATATCCTGGCACTAGAACCAAGTCGACTGCCAGCCACTGACCGACTCGGGAAGTGTCATGGAAGGGAAAGCGCTCCTCTTCCTCTTATGGATCCCCAAACCCCCGCACATTTGGATCACGTGCGTCCTCTCTTCACTCGAATTCGCCTTCTTCACGGATTGTGAGCGGATTGTGAAGATGTGCTTGAAAAGACCCCAGTGCGGTCAACAACCCAAGAAGTTTTCACACATGGACACAAACATGGCGAGGTACGTAATGGTGTTGGGAGAGAAGTTATGGAGCTAAGCTCTGAAAAAGTTCAAGAAGCCCCGGAAAAAAGGATGCGGAGGAAGGGAGAAACCACGGTCGACGTGGGTAGTAAGGAGGACGCACTCACCCGACCATGGCTGAGGCTCTGTCTCCCCCTTCAGCAGCCTCGCGGCTCTGACAACAATCAAGCTGGAGTTGACCAACTCCTCCAAATCCTCTGGCCAGAGTGAAGATTGGATCCAATCGCCCTGGATCCAACCCGGTGGCAGCGCGGACCTCGACGAGGACCTCAAACCATTCGGGGGCTAATGATGATGATATAGACCTAGGGTAGGGTCATAGGCCTGACCTATACGCCCTACCCAAGGTCACTACCCTAGAAGCAAAGACATCCAAGAGACAACAGGGAGTACCGATTGAAGTCGTCGAGTGCAAGCCACTCGACCAGTCATATCACTAGGGTACCCCTCCCTCCTTGTATCACTCGACCATACGAGAAACCACTCGACCTACAAAAGACCAGGAGTCACTCAGGATAGCAACGGTCAGGCGTTCACTCCGTAGTCTTAAAGATCATCAGTAGCACTTTATAGCTGGCATTATCAGTAACGCCCTATGTTTATGTACATTGAACCCCTATAACAGAGGTGGGCTGGGGTCCTGGCGCACTCTATATAAGCCGCCCCCTCCTCTGGGACAAGGGTTCGCACCCCCTGTAAAACACACTCCCATATTCCAGTCGACCGCCTCAGGGCACCAAGACGTAGGGCTTTTACCTCCTCCTAGAGGGGCATGAACCCGTAAACTCTTCCGTACAATCTCACCATAGCTAGGACCTTGCCTCCTCATACGTACCCCCTATACTTACTGTCAGACTTAGTACCACGATATGGACTACTCCCTCCTCATCATGGTGGTCGTCGGGATGATGAAGATGGCCACCGGTGATGATTTCCCCCTCCGGTGGAGTGCCAGAACGGGGTCTAGATTGGTTTTTCCTGGCTATAGAGGCTTGCGGCGGCGGAACTTATGATCTAGGGTTACCCTGAGGGTTTTTGGAATATTTGACAATTTATAGGGCGAAGAGGCGGTGCAGGAGGTCACCGAGGTGGGCACAACCCACTAGGGCGCGCCTGGGCCTCCAGGCACACCCAGGTGGGTTGTGCCCCCCTCAGGGCACCCCTGTGGTACTTCTCTGGCCCATCCTGGGTGTTCTGGTCCATAAAAATTCTCTAAAAAGTTTCATTGTGTCTGAACTCTGTTTGATATTGATTTCCTGCAAAGTAAAAAGCAAGTGAAAACAGCAACTAGCACAGGGCACTATGTCAATAGGTTAGTCCGAAAAAATTATATAAAGTTGCTATAAAATGATTGTAAAACATCCAAGAATGATAATATAACAGCATGGAACAATCAAAAATTATAGATACATTGGATGCGTATCAGCATCCCCAAGCTTAATTCCTGCTCGTCCTCGAGTAGGTAAATGATAAAAACAGAATTTTTGATGTGGAATGTTGCCTATCATGTTCATCACATTCTTTTCTTTTGTGGCATGGACATATGGACTTTCATATTGTTCAAAGCAATAGTCTAGTTTTAACATGAAGATTTCAATACTCAAGCATATCAACAAGCAACCATGTCTTTCAAAATATCAACACTAAGGCAAGTTATCCCTAGCCCATCATGGTCAATCGTTGATCCATTCATGAAACACACTCACATATTAGCTACATCCAATGCTCAAGTACGATCATAGTGCCCCTTAGTTGGTGCTTATAAGAGAAGATGGAGACTCAAATAAAAATAAAAATTGCATAAAGTAAATAGAAAGGCCCTTCATAGAGGGAAGTAGGGATTTGTAGAGGTGCCAGAACTCAAAGCTTAAATTGAGAGACAAAAGATTTTGGGAGGCATACTTTTCCCGTCAACAAAAACGACCGAGTATTTCCCAACACTTTCCATGCTAGATATATCATACGCGGTTCCCAAACAGAAAATAAAGTTTATTTTTTTTCACCATACTTTTACACTCCACGGCTAGCCGTATCCACGGGTATCATCCATACCAACACTTTCCAAGGAATTAATTATTTGCCAACATAAAGTAAATTCATTTTTCATTTCGGGACTCGGCATCCCTAATACCTTTGCCGTACTCTCATGCAATGACAAGTGAATAAACACTCATCTTGAGAATAACACATCTAGCATGGAAAATATTGGCCAACCCCTGCCGCTTCATGAGCGGTACGAGCACACAAAAAGGATTTGTTTTTGGAAAATTAGAGATGGCACATACAAATTTGCATAGAACGGCATGGAAATACCTCATATAGGTAGGTATGGTGTACTCATATGGCAAAACTGGGTTTAAGGATTTTGGATGCACAAGTACTATTTCTACTTAGTACAAGTGGAGGCTAGCAAAAAGATTGAGAAGCAACCAACCAAGAAACGAAAAATCACATAAGCGAGCATTAAGCATAACTAACACCGAATAATGCACCACGAGTAGGATGTAATTTCATTGCATAACTATTGACTTTCGTGCTTGCATAGGGAATCACAAACCTTAACACCAATATTCTTACTAAAGCATAATTACTCATCAACATGACTTACATATCAGTATCATCATATCTCAAAACTATTACAAATAATAAAGTTTATTTTGTCCAATGATCTTCATGAAAGTTTTTATTATATCAATCTTTAATATCTATCACTTTGGTACTAGTTTCATATGTTGACATTGCTTTTTGTCAAGTTCAAAGAAATTTAAGTGAGGAACATGAGCATAATTTTTTTCATCTCTCAAAATAATATAAGTGGAGCATGATAGAATTGACAAACTACTCAAAAAAAGATATATGTGAAGATCAAACGAGTAGTTATGTAAATGGGTAGCTATTTGAGGACTCTCTCTTATTTAAAAACTTTAAGATCTAAGTATTTTATTAAAAAATCAAGCAAAACAAAACAAAATAACATTCCAATAATAGCACAACTCATGTGAAGAAGCAAAAACTTAGGCTCAACCGGTACTAACCGATAATTGTTGAAGGAGAAAGGTGGGATGCCTACCGGGGCATCCCCAAGCTTAGATGCTTGAGAATTCTTGGAATATTATCTTGGGATACCTTGGGCATCCCCAAGCTTGAGCTTTTGTGTCTCCTTAATTCCTTTTATATCATGGTTTCCCTAAATCTCAAAAACTTCATCCACACAAAACTCAACAGGAACTCGTGAGATAAGTTAGTATAAATCAATGCAACACCTTATCATTATCTACTGTAGCAAATCACTAAAATTATAATTTAACATTGCATACTAAATTCCTCTGCATATTTAATAGTCATGTCCTCAAATAGAATCATTAAACAAGCAAACATATGCAAACAATGCAATCATAACAGCAATCTATCTAAACAGAACAGTCTATAAAGGATGAAGAAGGATCCATACTTATTAAACTTAAAAAATTCTCAAACATTACCACACTGTAGAAAATTTATCATAGCTTATTGTGAAAAAGTTTCAACATTTTATCACATTCTTACTTTTCTAGATAACTTTTGCAACAGCGATAAACTTTCTGTTTTGAAACAGCAACTCATAAACTTGCAAAATAAGCATGGCAAAGGCTATACTTGACATTTTTATTGAAATAAAAGATGGAAAACATTACTATAAATAACAGCAAGAAAATCCTAACAAAATAAAATGACTCTCCAACCAAAACACATATCATGTGACGATTAAAAATATAGCTCCAAGTGAGGTTACCGATAGTGTAGGAGACGAAAGAGGGGATGCCTCCCGGGGCATCCCCAAGCTTAGTTGCTTAGATATTCCTTGAATATTAACTTGGGGTTCCTTGGGAATCCCCAAGCTTAGGGGCTTGTCACTCCTTATTCTCCTCATATCAATATCTCACCCAAAACTTGAAAACTTCAATCACATGAAACTTAACGGAACTTTGTGAGATAGGTTAGTATGATAAAGCAAATCATTCACTTTGGTACTGTCAAATACAAGATTCATAATTTTTCTCACACAATTCCTACTGTATCATATCATTTCCAATATTTATATTGAGCAAAATAAGCCATAGAAACTAGGAAACGAGCAAACTATGCATTGAAAACAGAATCGGTCGAAAACAGAACAGTTTGTAGTGATCTGGACAACTACCATATTTATGCTACTCCAAAAATTCAGAACAATTAGGAAAACATAGGTAATTTGAATATCTATCACCTATAAAAAATCAGATCAAAATCATGTTCCGGTTAATTTTGAAAATTCCTGGACTGAGTGCAAAAGTTTCTATGTTTGCAAAGAATCAAGTCAACTATCATCCACACTATCCCAAAGGCTTTACTTGACACTTTATTGAAACAAAAGCTATAAAACATGATTACTATAGTAGCTTAATCATGTGAACACACAAAAATATTAGGTAAAAGTGTTGGGTTGTCTCCCAACAAGCACTTATCTTTGATGCCTTTTTAGCTAGGCATGATGATTTCAATGATGCTCACATAAAAGATAAGAATTGAAACATAACGGGAGCATCATGAAGCATGTGACTAGCACATTTAAGTCTAACCCACTTCCTATGCATAGGGATTTTGTGAGCGAACTACTTATGGGAACAAGAATCAACTAGCATAGGAATGCAAAACAAGTGCAACTTTAAAACTTTCAACATAAAGAGAGGAAACTTGATATTATTGCAATATGTAAAGGATATGTTCCTCTCTCATAGTAATTTTCAGTAGAACCATGAATGAATTCAACAATATAACTATCACATAAAGCATTCTTTTCATGATCCACAAGCATAGAAATTTTTTTAGTCTCCACATAATCAAATTTATTCTCATGCATAGTAGTGGGAGCAAACTCAACAAAATAACTATCATGGGATTGAAAATTAAAATTGTGATGACAAGTTTGATGGTTATCATTGTTATTTATAGCATACATGTCATCACCGTAATCATCATAGATAGGAACTTTGTGGTCATAGTCAATTGGAACCTCTTCCAAAATAGTGGATTCATCATTAAATAAAGTCATGACCTCTCCAAATCCACTTTCATCAATATAATCATCATAAATAGGAGGCATGCCATCATCATAACAAATTTGCACATCAAATCTTGGGGGACTAAAAATATCATCTTCATCAAATATAGCATCCCCAAGCTTATGGCTTTGCATATCGTTAGCATGAGTTCATACCAACAACATTGCAATCATGCTCATCATTCAAAGATGCTTGGTCAAACATTTTATAGAATTCTTCTTTTATCAATTAAGCACAATTTTCCTTTCCATCATTTTCACGAAAGGCATTATAAAGAGAATAATATGATCAACCTCAAATCCATTTTTTGTAGTTTTCTTTTATAAACCAAACTAGTGATAAACAAGCAACTAAAAGATTCGATTGCAAGATCTAAAGATATACCTTCAAGCACTCACCTCCCCGGCAACGGCGCCAGAAATGAGCTTGATGTCTACTATGCAAATTTATTCTTGTAGACTTGTATTGGGCCTCCAAGCGCAGAGTTTTGTAGGACAGTAGCAATTTTCCCTCAAGTGGATGACCTAAGGTTTACCAATTTGTGGGAGGAGTAGGATGAAGATGGTCTCTCTCAAACAACCCTGCAACCAAATACAAGAAATCTCTTGTGTCACCAACACACCCAATACAATGCCAAATTGTATAGGTGCACTAGTTCGGCGAAGATATGGTGATAAAAGTGTAATATGGATGGTAGAAATATATTTTTATAATCTGAATAAATAAAAATAGCAAGGTAGCAATTGATAAAATGGAGCACAAACGGTATTGCAATGCTTTAAAACAAGTCCTAGGGTCCGTACATTCGCTAGTGCAATCTCTCAATAGTGTTAATCTAATTGGATCATATAACCATCCCTCAACGTGTGATGAAGAAACACTCCAAAGTTCCTATCTAGCGGAGAACATAAGAAGAAAAGAAAATTAGGGTACGAAACCAGCTCAAAGCTATTCTTTCCGATCAATCTATCCTAGAGTTCGTACTAAAATAACACAACGCTATTCTTTCTGATCAATCTAACCAAGAGTTCATACTAAAATAACACCATATGATACACATCAACCAACTCTAATGTCACCTAGATACTCCAATGTCACTGCGAGTATCCGAGTGTTGATTATGCGATGTGCATCAAACAATTTCAGATTCATAATACTCAATCCAACACAAAGAACCTCAAATAGTACCCCAAGATTTCTACCGGAGAAACTAAGACGAGAACGTGCATCAACCCCTATGCATAGATTACTCCCATGTCACCTCGGGAATCTGCGAGTTGAGTGCCAAAACACATATCCAGTGAATCAATATGATACCCCATTGTCACCACGCGTATTCGTAGCAAGACATACATCAAGTCTTCTCAAATCCATAAAAGTATTCAATTCGATAAAACAAAATCTCAAAGGGAAAACTCAATTCATCACAACAAGATAGAGAGGGAGAAACACCATATGATCCAACTATATTAACAAAGCCCGGATACATCAAGATCGTGCCATCTAAGAACACGAGAGAGAGAGAGAGAGAGAGAGAGAGAGAGAGAGAGAGAGAGAGACTACAAAAAAAAGACACATCCATGACATTTTGGGCTGAACGAAAAAAATTTCTGTCATACATATGACACTTCTATGACGATAATTGTGACAAAACCCGGTTTCATCATAGATGTGGTGGGCTCCTACTTCTATGACAAAAAATCATGACAGAAAATGGGCTTTTCGTCCTGGGCGGGCCGGAGATGCAGCTGCATGACATTCTTTGGGCCGTCCATGACGGAAAAAACCGTGGTAGAAGCAAGGGGGAGGAAAATTTCGGGGAGTTGTCGGTTACGGTGGGAGGTCGGGGGCCGAGCGATGCGCGTTTCTCTCTTACACGTACGCGCGTGTGTGTGAGGTGTTGGCTCTAACTGAACCCGAGCGAGGCGTTGGGCTCTAACTGAACCCGAGCGATTGCACTGCAGGCTACGCGTTACTGAACCCGAGCGATCGATCGATGGCTGTTAACTGAACCCGATGGAGCGATTCCTTCGCTACTGTTGCTAACTGAAGCCGATCGATTGGATGAACAGTGAGCGCTGCGGGGGGGAGGGGTTTGGATGAACAGTGAGCGGTGGCGTTGCCTCTGGATGAACAGGACCCCGTGGTGTGGAGGGCTGGATGAACACTAGACGGTGGAGGGGTGGCCGTGGAGGGGTGGTTGAACAGGACCCCATGGTGTGGAGGGCTGGATGAACAGTAGACGGTGGAGGGGTGCCCGTGGAGGGGTGGTTGAACAGTAGCCGGTGGAGTAGCGCATGGTGGAGGCTGGATGAACAGGAGCCCGTGGAGGCTGGAGGAGGTCGACGGTAGACCGTGGAGGCTGGAGGAGGTCGACGGTGGAGATGAACAGTATCCCGTGGAGTCCCGTTTTGTGGTACGCCACACCCCTCCCGATGAACAGGACCCCCGTTTCGACCGTAGCGCTCCAACACAAGTCCGTTTCGTCCGTTTTGCGGTACGCCACACCCCTCCCGATTAACAGGACCCC
>NC_041383.1:280093427-280123704 GCF_002162155.2 Triticum dicoccoides
AGGACCCCCGTTTCGAATGTAGGAGGTCCGTTTCCTCCGTTTTGCGGTATGCCACACCCCTCCCGATCAACACGACCCCCGTTTTGACCGTAGGAGGTCCGTTTCCTCCGTTTTGTGGTACGCCACACCCCTCCCGATCAACAGGACCCCGTTTCGACCGTAGGAGGTCTGTTTCCTCCGTTTTGCGGTACGTCACAACCCTCCCGATCAATAGGACCCCATTCCGAATGTAGGAGGTCCGTTTCCTCTGTTGTGCAGTACGCCAGGCCTCGTTTCCATCGCCTATTCCGTCCAAGCCCTCTCGATGAACACGACCACGCATTCCGTTCTGACCCAGCCGGTTGGCTCCCCATGAACACGACGATGACGTTGTTTCTCCGTTCCGACCCAGCCATGTACGTATGCGCGAGTAGGCGTTCGAGACCCTGCCCGTATGTATGTTCGTGGTCGTTTTTCTTTCTTGCACCCTCGCCGCTGTACATACGTGTACATGCTACGTGCGCGCCTCTACTACAACACGTGCGCGCCTCTACTACGACACGTGTGCGCCTCTACATCGACCAGTATGTATGTACACGTTCGCGACCAGAATGAAAACGCTACGTACCTTCGACCAGGTGGGTCCCGACTGTTAGGCACTTCCTTGCCTGCGAAGATGTAGCTGGTGGGTCCCAGCAGTCAGGGGGGCGAATCGTTTTGTATTTTTTGCCTGGACGCACTTCCTTGCGTGCGAAGATGTAGCTGGTGGGTCCTAGCAGTCAGGGGGGCGAATTGTTTATTTTTGCCCGGACGCACTTCCTTGCGTGCGAAGATGTAGCTGGTGGGTCCCAGCATTCAGGGGGGCGAATCGTTTTTTTGCCCGGACGCACTTCCTTGCGTGCGAAGGTGTAGCTGGTGGGTCCCAGCTGTCAGGGGGGAAACGTTTTTTTCGCGAAATACGGTGGCCCGTCCGGTGAGTCCCCGCTGTCAGGTGGAGGAATAATTATTTTCCGCGTAATAAGGAGGCACTTCCTTGCTGCGGCCGTGGACCCAACTGTCAGCCTCTCCACATACAATCCATGTCCGATGGAAGTTGTTCCTTGACCACATCGACCATGCCGCGCCGTGAGCACCAGGGCGGTGGACGACGGTGAGGCCTAGGAAGGGGACGATGGGGAGCCGGGGAAGACGCACCAGTGGAAGCCCGCGCCGAGAGGAGTACGAGAATTCACTGGTTCGGCTGCGGTGTGAGGCTGCCGTCGCCGCAGGGCCTGGCCAGCGGTGGGAATAGTAGGGGGCGGTGAGGCCTCCGCGGCAGCACATCTAGCCACGGGAGGCAGGAGCATGCGGCACGACCGGTGCTGCTTTGGGCGACTGGAGCAAGAAGACCAGAGGTTGAAGAAGCACTACGGCCGTTGGATGGACATCTACGGTCACTGGAGCTAGAATTGTTTATATTGACTAAGTTGACAAAGCCCTTCGTCCCCGGCAACTTAGTAGGCCCACAAGTCAGCCTCCCACCAAGGTGGGTCCCAGCTAGCAGGGGGTATTCATTTTTTTGTGCGTAATAAGGAGGCACTTCCGGTGGGTCCGAGCGGACAGCAGGGGGAACGTTTTTTTCACGATATACGGTGGCCCGTCGTGTGGGTCCCAGCAGTCAGGGACAAACATTTTTTTGCGAAATACTGGTGGCCCGTTCGGTGGGTCCCTGGTGTCAGGTGGAGGAATAATTATTTTCCGCGTAATAAGGAAGCACTTCCTTGCGGCTGCCGTGGACCCAGTTGTTTGCCTCTCCATGTACAGTATTCTTCCGGTGGAATTCGGTCGTTGACCACATTGACCATGCCGCGCCGAGAGCACCACGGCGGTGGATGACGGCAAGGCCTAGGAAGGGGACGACACGGAGCCGGGGACGACGCGGCAGTGGATGCCCACGCGGAGAGGAGTACGAGGGTTCACTGGTTCGGCTGCGCTGCAGTCGCTGCAGAATAACAGGGGGTGTGGGTGAGTGGAGTGGAGGGATAGCCTGGCCAGCGGTAGGAGTAGTATGGGGGCGGTGAGGCCTCCGCGGCAGCACAACCGGCCACGGGAGGCAGGAGCAGGCGGCATGGCCAACGCTTCTTTGGGCGGCTGGAGCAAGAAGACCAGAGGTTGAAGAAGCACTACGGCCGTTGGATGGACATCGTACGGTCAGTCGAGCTAGAATCATGCATATTGACTAAGTTTACAAAGCCCTTCGTCCCCGTCAACTTAGTAGGCCCACTATATTGGGTCCCAGCTAGCAGGGGGAGTAATCTTTTTTTTGGGCGTAATAAGGAGGCACTTCCTTGCGTGCGAAGATATAGCTGGTGGGTCCTCGCTGTCAGTGGCGGTAATGTTTTTTTCGCGAAATACAGAGGCCCGTTCGGTGGGTCCCAGATGTCAGGTGAAGGAATCATTATTTTGCGCGTAATAAGGAGGCATTTCCTTGCGTGCGGCCGTGGACCCAGCTATCAGCCTCTCCACGTACAATCCACTTCCGATGGATGTCGTTCATTGACCACATTGACCAGGCCGCGCCGAGAGCACCAGGGAGGAGGACGACAGCGAGGCCTAGGAAGGGAACGACACGGAGCCAGGGAATACTCGGCAGTTGTTTCCCACGCGGAGGAGTGCGAGGGTTTACTGGTTCGTCTGCCGTCGCCGGAGAATAACAGTATGTGTGGGACTGTGGGTGAGTAGAGGGATGGCTAGGCCAGCGATGGGAGTACGGTGGGGCGGTGAGGCTTGCGCAGCAGCACAGCCGGCTGCGGGGAGGAGGGAGCAGGCAGTCTTGCCGGCACTTGTTTGAGCGGCTGGAGCAGGAAGAGCAGAGATTGAAGAAGCACGACGGCCGTTGGATGGACATCCAACAATATACAGGCAATCTGTGGAAAGCCTCAAATCTGTGGAAAACAGCATACAGCCCATCTGCCATTATTTCAAATAGTTTACAGCCCATTTGCTAATTCTTACGGGTTTTTTTGGAGTCATATTCTTTTTGTTAGCATTACAGCCCATATTGTGGCCACGGTTAAAAAATTATACGAAATTTTGCATATGTCGGTGCGGTGTGAACTGTTTTTAATCCCGAAATTTCGAGTCACATTCAGACTGATTTTAAAAATAAATGTATATCAATATAAAATCCAATAAATTGTCCACGCATAAAAATCAATGCAATTTAAAATCTCGAAATGAAAAAAAGATATTTGAAACTAATTGTCGGTTTGATGTGTTTTAAAAATGTACAACTCATTTCTCATTACTGATAGGCCATTTTCTCGGCCAGCCGAATGAAGCTCTCCTCGTCTTGAAAGATTTGCAGCCCAACAGGCCTGATAAAGTGACTTACTTGACAAATCACAAAAAACTGGGCTAGCCATTTTCAAAAACTAAAAAAAACTACTGCGCTGGTCTGTGGTAAACATAAAAGAAAAGGCTGTCTAGACAGGTCAAAGTGTCCCGCACAGCCTAGTTGACACCCTGCTTCTGTCTCAAAAACAAATTAGATAAATGCCACTCCAATTACGGCGATTCATAAAAATGCCGCTGCAATTTCCAAACTTTGAAAAATGCCACTTCAATTTTTGCAAACTTTGAAAAACGCCACTCCAGACTTCAAAAAATGCCACTAGAAATGGCATGAAATGGCATTTTTCAAAGTTTGGAGATTGCAGTGGCATTTCTCGAAGGCATTTATCAAATTAACGCAAAACAAAAATAACTGGGCGAGCTGCTAGGACCCTGGTGTCAGCCGCTCGTTGTGCAATTCTCTCGTTTATTGACTACGTTGACAATGGCATGGGACCCAGATGTCAGAAATCCACTAGGAGGAGCCTTTTTTATTGGCTTGATATAAGGAGGCACTTGCTTGCGTACTGCCATGACCTTGGCGGGTCCCCGCTGCCATCCTCTCCACATACAATCATCTCCTGATTGTGTACGCGTCAACTTGCTAGGCCCACAAATCAGCCTCTAAACCCATGGAGGACAAATACAACCCATTTAAGAAAATAACAGCCCATTCCATACATTCAAACGGAAAGTTCAACATTTAGAGCAAAGTAATAGGTCTGATCCACATATAGAGTACTGAACTTCCACGTTGACAACCATGATAGCCAAGTTAACTATCTACTCCCACTAGACAAGTACTAACTTACTCTTAGCTAACTAGACGATGCCGGCGGTACACGCTAAACGCCGGCACCGGCGTCCTGCGCCTCGCCTCGGACTTGCGAGAGGTGCGATAGGGCGCTTTGCTCGCGCGCGTTGGCCCTTTCCATGCCGGCGTGGTCCACCGAAGCTTCGGCTTCCAAGCGGGAAACCCACTTGACGAGCTGGTAGTAAAAATCGGCGTCGTGAACGTGTGCGTGCCCGACAGCCTCCAGGGCTATTTGCCGGGCGCCGGCCTCCCCGTAGTCGGCCCAGTTGCGGGCGATTTGCTCGCGACTCAGAGCGTCGGTGCGCTGCTGCTCCATGTCCCGCTGGCGGCGCAAATCGGCGATACGCTGCTCCTCCGCCAGACGGTCGCGCTCCAACAACTCCTGCTCCTCCACCATGCGGTCGCGCTCCAACAACTCCTCGATCTGCGCATTCCCATCTAAAGACAGATAGAATGCCTCCTCCCTCCGTCTGCCTTCCGGTGAAAAACCGAACACTAGTTCCAGCGGTGACCGCCTCTGGCGTCGCCTATCATGGACGGGCGGGGGCATGGCGGACGTGGCGAGCAATGTCGGTCCGGTGGGGGCTTATGAGGATATGGCGAGTTGGGTCACGGTGGCACTGGAGAAGGCCGGGAAACAGTACTTATAGGGGGAAGGTAGCGCGACGGTCATCGGAATTCAGTGCATAATGGCTTAGCGCGCTAGCTTGCTGTGGAAAACTAGGGAAACTAAAATTATGACTGTGCCATCCCGTCCCGTCTGGGTCGCACGCCAGAATGGCGGTCAAATGAGTGCACTCGAATCATCTCCCTCCTTGTCAATAATGATTTCACGGATTTAAAAAGCTCGCAACAATTAAAGTGTATCTTTTTTCGCATCAGTTAGCTGCCTTAATTACGACCGGCTGCATGCAGGCACTTAGAATCGCTCGCAGGCAGTACGCGAAGCAGCATGCAACGAGTCGCAGCCAAGGGTACGCATGCAGCCACTTAAATCGCTGGAATTAATTAGGCTTAAACTTCTACATGCCATTAATTATTGCCATGCCTTGGTCTTGCTGCTTTGCTCACGGGACTAATAAACCCGGACGGAGGGAGTACCTTGGTTGGTGAGAGGTTTGAATTAAGCCCTGCAAACCGGAAAGGAGGTACTAGTACGTGCGTGATCCACTATTTATTCGTGTAGGATCGAGTAGGTCGTTTCATGAATTGAGCCCTGCAAACCGGAAAGGAGGTAGTACGTGCGTGATCCGCTATTTATCCGTGTCGGATCGATAGTGTAGCTTGTCAGTTTCTTCAGAGGTAGGCATTTTTATCCGTGTAGGATCGATAGTGTAGGTTGTCAGTTTCTTCAGAGGTAGGCATTTTTATTCAAAAAACTGCCACTTCGCATCTTGCGTTGCAAATAAAACTGCCAGGAGCGCATTTTTAGGCTAGCTAGTGATCGATCAGTAACTTGTAAACACTGAGCGAACAGAAATAAGTAACTGTTAATGCATCTCAATGATTCACAGATCATATACAAATATGTAGCTCCAAAAGCAAAGATCAGCCACTTCGGATCTTGCGTTGCAACTAAAACTAACTAGTATGATTCCCATACATAAGATCAACATGTTAATGCATCTCAATGATTCACAAATCATATACAAATATGTAGCTCCAAAAGCAAAGATCTAGAAAAAAACATATGTTCTTCCTACTAACATGGATGCTTCTCTTGGCCAACATTCAGTACAGACTGAAAGACAAATTTGTTTGTGAAGTATACAATTCCTCTTGCAAACGTAAGTGGTTTCACCAACAGCTAGAACCATGAGAATGAACCACACATGATGGAGGAACATCCACTGCAATATGATTTGGTCTTCTCTCGATCACACCGCGAGACTATTTTCGGAATACAAACTTTAACTTAGGGAAAATGATGCCCATTGTATAATCAGACCAAAGCAATGAAGCACCTAGTGTTGGCCAGTAAATAGTACAGTACTACTTTTCTACAGTCCATGAAGTGACTATCCAATCTTTGTGTCTATTTTCAAATGGCACTACATGCAGTGACTATACTATTCTCTTGTGCAGTTCAACCAAAATTGTGGACACTTTGTTTGTTTGCCAAATAGCAACGGGCAGACATCTCTGTCTGCACAAATATCAAGTAGCTAGTAAACATATACCACACCATGTTTGCAGTGATGGAAGAGGTGAAATCGATACAACCGAAATTGAGCATCCAATCATTGAATCATGTCCTGCACCTCCAATGTAGGTCCACCCTGCCAATAAATTCACATGCAAACCACTAGTATTACTATCTAATGACAGTACAAAAAGAGTAGCAAGATAGTAGCAAACCATGTACCTTCGTAATGAACAGCTCATAGTGCCACCAATTGGATATAAAGGTTTGGAAAAAACATGCTCCTAATGTTGAACCAATTGGACTTTTTGTGCAGCTCCACTAAAATCGAGCATCCCTGTTTGCATAGATATTGAAAGTGTGATTACTATAAAAGTGGCACTAGTTGAAGCATAGACTCACAAATATAAGCATTCCAATTTCTTAATGGGAAAAGGTAGCAAGTCTATTTCTAGCCACATGTTTGAAGGAATAAATAAAGCAACAACGGCTGATGTCAGGAAGGCATACATAGTTTTTTCTAAAAAACAGTGCCATTCCTGACCTTTCCTCTTCTTTTAAGCAAATTTTGTGCAGTTCTACTAAAATAAAATGCCATCACCGCCTTGACAATTTAGTGACACTGTACAAAAGCAAATGACTTAACATTACATCATGATGTCGGATATGTAGTAGACAAGCATTAGAGACAAACATAAAAACCTTCTCCGATAACATAATGAACATTAATTTTAACAAAGGTGTGACTAGCTTTACCGGGATAATTTGAGTGAACTCTACACCCTTTGTTCCTTAATATAAGACGTTTTCGCGGTTCAATTTAAAGTACCCAAACATCTAGTATTTAGAAAAACAGGTAGTAGTTTTCTTGAGCACATATCTGGGAAAGCTTGCCACACTTTATTTATGTCCATACGCTAATGCAACACCATCCGAATACTACAAATATACACTAATCCAGTGGCTAGTGCAACAGTAGAGTAGTTAGTTTATTACAGGGTACAGTACAATGGTTTTACTAAACAGATTTCAATAAACTCTAGCATTGGAAGGTTTCTATAAGAATTAACAATACAAAATGTAAAGGTAACAAGTTTCAACATTGGTATACTAGCTGTGCATGAGCATTAAACCAAATACAGAAGTCTGAAGGTAACTAGCATTATTAACTAATGACAGTTTAAAAAAATTGCAAACCATGTACCTCCAAGGTAAATATCATTTCGAACTCGAGGGGACCTTAAAAATTGCTATCCCAATCTTGATAATCGATCAAACATAAAAACTTGATCGAACAAATCAAGAGAACAGCCGGAGGAGGAGGTGCCACTCTTGACCTTTCCTCTTGTCTTCATAATTGTCTGTGCAGTTTAACCAAAATAAAGTGACATCAGTGCGTTGGCATTTTGCTGACATTGTACAAAAAAATAAATTATCTCATGAAAGTGAGGTATGTAATCTATAAGCATTAACAGTGCAAAAATCTGAAGGTAGTAACAAGTTTCATCGCTGGTATACTAGCTGTGCAACAGCATTAGAATGCCTTAGCTAAAAAATCTTTAATACATCCACAATCAACAGCTAACCCTGAAATGATCCAGTGACATTAAATGGCACTGCTTAAATTTATCTGTGGCATTAGACCGAGAGCGGCATTAGTTAAATGTGGCATCACTTTAGCAGTAGCATTGCTTGACTTGACTGCTGGCATTATTAGTGGCAATAAGAGCATGGGAGGCCCATTCGGACAGTGGGCGCACCAGTACGATGTACCTCCACGGACGCAGAGTGGTGAGGGAGGTATGGTTGCCCAGAGCAACAAATATCCAGGCAGCATATGTGGATTACGTCCCATTTTTGTTCTCTTTAGCCACCTTTTCCCTATGTGGGGACAACAAACCGATCGACCTGGTCATTCTTTATTGCGTTGTCATGCCTTTCTACCCTTCTTCAACCAAGAGACACGAGACTCGTTCCTTAGCTACTGATTTTCCCCTTTTCAACCTAGATGCGGGTTCGATGCCTACTCTCTTGGATAGTACAGTGTCCCTTCCTTTCCTTATTCAACCCAGACATGCATTAGTCTGCATGAAGTAGGGTTTCCTTTAATAGTGCAAATTATGGTTTTCGTCTGCGTGGCCAGTAGAGCAAAGGATAGAAAATTTGGAAGATGGTGGAGTGGAAAAAGATCCACATGCAATGACGTGCCAGATGGGGCAATAGAACAAGGGTATGGTTCGAAAAGAGGTAGCATACCTGAGGGTCAGCGGGAAGTGGCTTCGCTCGTGGTTGTCGTCCTCTGCACACACTACGGCAGCGAGCTTCGGGACAGAGGCCATCCCGCGCGGGTGCTAGGTCTGAGAGGACGGCCTTGTCGTCAGTGTGTGACCTCGCTCGCCGACGACGAGTGCGTCAACGCTGCACGTCCTTTTCTTCCCCGGCGGATCTGTGACCACCGGTGAGGAGGGAGAGAGGGGCCGTCTTTTTTAGATCTGGAGAGAGGGTGGTAGTGTGAGAAGCAAGTGGGCAGCCCTTGGCATGAAAGCGCTGAAGCTCCAGCCTATATATCTTCTGTATACTACTAGTACTGGAGGTGGAGTAGTGGTAGAGTAGTTTATATTTTCTCTGCGTACAGTACCAGTTCGTCGTGCTTCAAAACTGAACGGCGCGCCATTAAAAAAATAAAGGTCGATAACTAATGCGGCACCTCGGGCCAATGCGGCTAGATCGCATTTTGCATGAGAAATTACACACCATGTTTCATTGACATGTGGTCTCGTTCCAACATATCAGTGACACGACGGTGAGTAGTAGGAGTATTTCCGAACCAACGTGTAGGCCGGGGCGCTCCTTCGTGAACCGTGGCAAACTGGCAACCGTCCACCGACTCTTCGCCTTTCCCTCTCGATTTGGAACTGCTGTCGCACGCTCTTCCTCTCCCTCCTCCATTTTCCTTCAGCCCTTCACCCTTTCTTCTACCATTGTTCGATCGTCTTCTCCATGGAGGGAACAGGACGGAAACGACCCCATTATTCTTGCCCCGGTCTGAAAGATGATGTGGTGGAGGAACTCATTGATCGATGCGACATCATCACCTCGGCTAGCATGGCAGGTTCGTTCAAGCCCATTCTCGACTCAACTAATAACATCATTACAAGGAACCCAAGAGTCAAGGAGCGGTTTGATCTCCCCTATCTTCTTCGTCGTGACCCTGATGACTGGCGCCGTCACGACGGAGGCCTCGCCCTGTGCAAGTTGATGCCGCTTGATAATGATACGTATGATGTTAAGATGCCATCGCTTGAGGGCAAGGCTTGGGCAGGCGCAAATGGAGATTGGGTTGTTTACATTGGGTCCAACTGCAAGTGGGAACTTGTGAATGTGTACACTCGTGACCGGGTTCCCCTTCCAAAAATCTCAGCAGACTACCCAGAGGTTGAGCACACCGGTATTGTACGCACGTTCAAATACAATCATGGTGACTGTCTTCTACGGAAGATAGCAATTTCTCGAGTTCCCAGCCGCTCTTGGAATTACAACAACTATGAAGTTGTTGCTATCTTCGACAAGCTTGTTGCCGTCCTCAGTGGTTTGACTGGATGGATATTGCTCAAAAATCAGTTTCTGTACACGGATGAGTACTGTGATGCAATTCAATATGAGAGCCTTGTGTTTGCTGCCACCACTCGTGGCACAATTTTTGCATGGCATCCTCGTTGTTTCGGTACGTTTGTCTTCCACCGTAATTATAATTGTTTCATCCACATGCATGCGGGTTAGCAAGTTTCCCTTTAGGCTGGTCATAGTGGGGAGTAACTTAGACTAGTAACATGCATATGTTACTAGTTTATGTTACTACCTCTATAGTGCATAGTATCTTAGATTAGTATCATATGTGGTCTCATTTATTGCCATGCATGACACATAGTAGCATCACATTTATTATGTTACGGTATCTACCTATGTTACTATAACCATCTCTCTCTTCCTTAATTGCCTGCCACATAAGCATGTTTGCGAGTCCCAAGTGCATGATACTACTTATGTTACCCCCACTATGGCCAGCCTTACTAATTAACCTTCTTCTTGTGTTTCCAAGGTCCTGTGAACATTCCACCACCTATACTTGAAGATTTTTATAACCAAGGGGGAGATGATGATGGTGATGATCACGAGCATGAGGATGAGCAGCGCCCATATACTATTTGGCGCCTGGCAACTAATTCTGATGGATCACCTCTTCTCGTGTGTATACAGCCCACTGATGATGTTACTGCTAAGGAAGCAGGTGTAGTCTCCCATGGTCGCACTCTCCGGACCTATTCCAACACCCCGTTGCATGGTATTCGGGATGGATACTAGTGTGCTAGCGCCAACTCCTTCTCCCTGGTACAGAATTGATAGTCTTGGAGAAAACTCGTTCTTCCTTGGACAAAACTATCCAATGATGGTGAAAGGCGATCCAACTGCTATTGACACAACGTTACTACCATTTATGAGAAGCAGTTGTGTCTATACCTCGTACATTTGGGTGGTTCCCTACCCTGGTACTGATATAGTAGGCCGCTTCAGCCTAGATGATCAGTCCTGCATTGGTCTCCAGATCGACAATGGATTGCCCGTCCCAGAGAATCACTTGTGGTTCAAAGCAAGTGTTTCCAACGCTGAGGAATGGTTGAGTTGAAGTTCATTTCATTGCTTGTTATTTGTTGTGTGGTGAAAACTTTAGTATTTATAATGTATCCTCGTTGTCGATGTGGGTTGATGACCTGTTGTATGTAATAAAATGATATGCCTGTGATAAACTTACTAAATTTATGAATGGCTTTCAAGTTGCTTCTGTGAGTGAGTGGTGCGACGAGGCAAAAAATTATTTTCTGAATACATAATTGTACGTGCATTGCAACAGGTTATCGAATGAGGCCAATCAACAATAGTAGTACACTATTTGTAGTAGCTTCACATGCTTCGCGCGTCGTGCGTGTGTTTTTACTATAGCCATATTGTACGTAACCAGCACCTCGAATCCTCGATACTAGTACTATATAGTAAGTAGTAGGAGTAGTAGGGTGGCATGGGCCAGAACAAGCATTCACGTCCAGGAGTACGGCACACGCCACCAGCACAACTTCCATCTGACACCATATTTCTTGGAGTCCATGCTAGAGCAATCTATTCAACCTCATCATTTCTCTAACTCAGCCATCGCGCGGCGGGCGAGGTGGGGGTTTGCCGATAGTCGGTTTCCTTAACTGCGGTCGCACTTGTAAGGCCAACTGCAACGCACGACCCCAAACGGACCTCCATTTTGCATGAACTCCAACGATAATTTCGACTAGAAAAGCAAGATCAAAGAAAACAAGAACCACAAGAATACATTTTACTACTCCTGTAGGTTGGATTAGTGCCTTCTCGATGCATTCATTGTTGATCTGCGGAGGCTCGATCTTGCGTGCTTCTTTCTTCTTCGGGTGTAAAGAAGTAGACGTTGCTTCCTCGCATCTAGTCTCATGTCTAGCCTCTATTCTAGTACTCCCTCCGGTCCATTTTTCTCTGCGTCTAAGCAGCAACACGCATACCAAGTAGGAGTATCAACAAGTGCACTAATCTCATCTATAGCCTCTGTGCTAGCTAAAAGTGATAGAACATCTACTAAATTGTGCTCTATCAATATATGGATGTACTCTTCTTCCCAATACAAAAACATGCATCCATTCTACTCCCTCCATTGCACAATACATGCCTTCTATTTGTCAAAATATATATGTATCTAGACATGTTTTAGTATATAGGTACATCCATTTTTGGACAAATGGAAGTCAAGTATTTTGGAACGGAGGGAGTACACAATAAAAATTTTAAGTTAGCACAACTAGTCTAATCCGAGAGCACAACCGAAGATTTGGTCGGGTTCTTCCTCCTTTTGCCGACACGTGGGACATACATCATCCAGGTCGTGCCATGAAAGAAAATAGAGTGGTAGTTGAAGCCACGAGATGTGCATCTTGGGTTAAACTATAAATAGAATCTTTCTACTCTTGAGTAACTCCAAAAGCGGCCACCGAAGATCTTTCTTGGATTTGTTTTTCATCACCAGCACGTCGAGGTGAAAGATGTGCAGGTTCAGTGGGTCCGCTTGTGTTTTCACTGACATGTGGGACCGCATGTGAGTAAACAGACGTTGGGCTCCACGCGTCCGCTGGCTGGCTGAGAAGAGAGATAGAGGAGGGCTGAGCATGGACTGCATGAAATTTGTTCTACGTACCTCTAGGCTCGATATAGTGGGGTGGAATGGGCCATAACTAGCATTCACATCTAGCAGTACGGCACACGCCACCCACACGAGTCCCATCCGACACCAATTTTCTTGGAGTCTGTGCTACGGCCATCTCTTCTCCCTCCTGTTTTCTCAGCCATCGCGCGGTGGGCGGGGTGGGGGTTTGCCGATAGTCGGTTTGCTCAACTACGGTCCCACTTGTAAGTGAAAATGCAACACCGCACGCATTCCTGCTTGAGCAACATGTCGGACCAACCGTGTGGGGGTGTGACGCGAACACGGCATGCTTTTCCTTTTGAACTCGTAACTTGTAAAATTTGGTTCTGCTCCATGGCGCGATCGATAGATAGAAAATAACGATTTTGCCTAGAGTAATGAGAAGTTTGGTTCTGGCGCCGTTCATGCATGGAGTACGTACGAAAATTATGAAGTTGATGCGAAAGGTAAGATAATTACTGTAGTATCATATACTACTACATGGATTTGACAGAAAGATAAAAATACATACGGATCCATCAACGACATCCTCACGCCCTAGTGCGCCGGGTCACCAACCGACGTGTGAGGAGCAGCGGCGTTGGAGGCGAGCTCAACGTGCTTCTGAGCAGTGCCGTCCAAGGTTGCCCTGCGGTCCAAGAAGGTCAGCATCCTATCGTCCTCCTCTTGCATGTAGTAGTCCTTATGGACGATTTGCACGTAGACGTGGGTGATTATGTCGATGGTGTCTTGATGCGCCAGGCCCTGCATGGCGAGCGCGACCTCGAGGTGGACATTCTCCAGCGCGACGGCGGGCAGTCGCAGGGCCACCAGTGCGTTGAAGAGGTTGTCACCATAGTGGCCATAGAGGGTGGCGGGCATTGCAGAGCCTGGGCGCGTCGGCTGGAGGCTTACGTCAAAGTCGTCCGCGAGCTTCTTGACGATGGTGAACTTGTCGAGGAAACCCATGAGGACTTCGTCGAACAAGGAGATGAAGCTGTCGTCCAAGCGGCCCCTCACCCTGGCGGCCTCAAGCAATACTACCTGGAGACGTTCCTCGTTGTCGGGCCGCAGGTCGGCGTCGTGGACCATCTGGCACAGCCGGCTGATGCTCGCGCTCATCGCCTCCATGGGTCTAGCTTAGCTTCTACTACCTCTGTCCTGGTTTATTGGTCCCCATTGTAATCCGTGTCAAATTTTGACCACAGATTTAACTAACAAAATGTTTACGCATGTTACTAAAAATTATATCACTGAAAACTATGTTCAAATACGAATCCAAAAATATAATTTTTGTTGACATGCATCAACATTTTGTTAGTTAAATCTTTGGTCAAAATTTAGCACAAATTACAAAGGAGACTAATAAACCAGGATGGAGGTAGTAGTCAACTGATCTTGCGATTCAAGTGATCACTCTTGCCCTTGGTTAGTGTGCGTAGGTGCGTAGGATTTCGTACTACTCCTCGGCCCTCTACTGCACCTGCCTTTGGCTGTATGATAGGTGGGCCAGCCACCCCCTGGGCCCACGTGTCATTCACCCAAAGGCAAGTGTCGTAAGTCAATGAAGCCGCGTCCCCCTCCATGCCGGTGCAGTATAGTCATCTCACCGGACCTCTAGTTGGGGCCAAACGAGAGAAGTTTGATGTTTACTGGTTTATTGGTCCCCTTTGCATTTTGCGCCAAGTTTTGACCTTTGATTTAACTAATAAAATTTTAATGCATGTAAACAAAAATGTTGTGTAAGTCACATTACGAAAACTAAATAATCCCAAAACACCTAGGCACGGTGCATTAACTCCCTCCTTGTTTCTTATTTCGTGACATATCAACCAATGAGAGATGTGGGTCGTGCATGCTTTCAATGACTTGAGACTACCAAACATGACATGCAGTGTTTAGTTCATTGCATGTAATCCTATTAGTACTCTAGTTAGCAAAAAAACATTAAGTTCTCTCGCCGATAGGAATAAAACACCATGTATTTATTTACAGAGGGAGTAGTACATTTTTTGTGACATGCATTACTAGATATCGCTAGTCAAATACTAAAGTCCAGATGGACGTGGTAGTACTCCTAAATCCAGACAGTGGTGCTACTAGTACTAGTAGTACTACTACTAATGTAGTAGTAGGAGTACTAGCACTATACTACCCGTTGGTCAAATTATTACGTGCTGCTCCTCACAGTGAAGTGACAAGAGCCTGCGCCGGAGATGACACCTAAGTATAGGCGCCGTGTTCGGCATACCATAGACAGCCTCACCGTCTGCAGTCACTATCATCATGGCTATAGAGCTATCCTGCTTACAACTAGCCCTGTTCGACATAATTTCCCGTGCGTAGATGCCCGTGCATTGCACAAAACACCAAGATTGGGGATGGACGGCTCCGGCAGCGGCCATCGCGCCAGATTTTTCCATAGCCTTCTAGATGTGGTGGGGAGGAGATAAGGCTGATTGTGAGAGACAAGGAGTTGTTTGTAAATAGGGAACAAGTGCGGGCATCTTTTTGCAAAAATGGAGAAGCTTGGTTTGTATGCGTCGGTCTAGATCCGACGGCTATTGGTGAAAGATGGGAGGCACAACATCATCACCAACTCAGGACCTGTTTGATATGCAAGATTTTGAAAGCGCAGGAATAGGACACGACAATATTACAAGTTTCAAACTGATATTACAAATGTTAGGAGTAATGTTGCACCTAGGAAGAGGGAATTACTAGGAAGTTTACGTAAGAACTTTCGTTACTTTAGGTGGATGCAGTGTTATCATACAAACTAAAATCCACCTCCCTGACAAGTCACTAATGGGCAAATAAGTTTTCGAGTGTCTAGCCACTTGATGTTTCAAAAACAAATTCAACTTCTGTGAAGACTTTGTCATTTAGGTAGATGCTTGCGGTGATCAGCACGCCATTCATTGTTGCGCCAGAGAACGCCAAACCTCATTACCTTGAGCACACTTGCCTCCAGAACAAAGAACCTGGCCAATTTAATCTCAGATGTGCTGCCTCGGTAGTCGATCAAATCAATTTCTGTAAGATGGAGATCAAGGCATTCGATGAGATTGTTATAGTGCAGCACATTTTTCACTTTCGGGTCTTTTTTTATATGCAAAAGAAGAGAACATATTAGAGCAGCTGGCTGCATAAGATTGTTGTGTCATCAAGAGGTACCAATATCATTCGCTCATACGATAGGGTTGGCTGGCTAGTGATATTTTTTCACTCTCTCTCTCTCTCTTTCTCTCTCTCTCTTTTTGTTTCCTCTCATTTAACTAGGAGCACATGAAGAGCTTGGGCATTTGTTGCCTTCCACTATGTGGCCGATGCCATATTTTGCAAAAGTATGCCACATAATACACATCGATGTCAAATCAAAAGATTTTGCCACCGCTCTCGCGATGTGAGAGAGTTGGCACCGCTGTGCACACAGACCCACATGTATAAACAAATCAATCAAACCAACTACACCAGCCTCTCACTCTCCCAAACAAGTGTTTTTATTGCCTCAGTCCTCTCTCTCTCCCACACAATGTGTTTTCATTGCGTGAGTTAATTTGGCACCGAAGCAAAGTAGGTGATCCAGATTGGGGCACCAGGTGAGCAATGGAGGGGCATAGATGCCAAATGCATCACAAGTGAACTTGGCACATGTTTTGGCCTGCATAGCCCACTTTTGTACTCCCTCCATCCCAAAATGCTTGTCTTAAATTTGTCTAAATACGGATGTATCTAGTTACATTTTAGTGTTAGATACATCCGTATCTAAACAAATGTAAGACAAGAATTTTGGGACAGAGGGAATACTACCTCGTATTTAGTATAAAATTTTGACCATAGATTTACCTAAGAAAATGCCAATGCATGTCACTAAAAATTACACCATTTGAAATTATGTTCAAATACGAATCCAACGATATAGTTCTTAGTGACATGCATTAACATTTTGTCAGTTAAATCTATGGTCAAATTTTGATACTACAAAATTGGAAGAGTAAACCAGGACGGAGGTAGTACTTGCTCTTAGGGTAAACAAAGAGTTACTTGAGTAGTCTAAGTTACTTTCCACTATGACTAGCCTAGGCTACTATAGTAGTACAGCATAAAAATGATGCAGATGATCACGTGAGAAAAAAATACTAAAAACATTTCTTTCGGTGCAGTGCGTAGATGCAGTTTTGAACACTACACTTGTCATCGTAACTTGGGAAAATTACAAAAAATTTGAGCTATGTTGTGATTACCGTTTACTTATAGGAAAGAAGTTTCACCTCAATGAGTAGCTTCTCCGTGCACGAAAAGCATGTAAGGAATCCAATAACTTGATCCAGATTGGGGCCGATAGATTTTAGTGCTAAGATCTTCACTTTGCGCATGGACTGGGTCAAGCTTGTGGGAATCATTTTCTGGAAGACGGTCGTAAATACATCAAGAAGAAATTTAAAAATGTGAATTTCAAGAAGACGGAGAAGAAGATGAGTGCTGTACCTGAACGATTACGGATCAATAAAGAGTTCGGAGAATTTGGCAGACGAGTCCACCAACACTGTCAATTTCGGCGCGTCAATGACCCTGATTTTTGTTGGACCTTCTAGATCCGATACAAGCAATCTCTCAAGGAAAGGCGCATTCTCAATGACCATAACATGGAATAGCTGGAGTGATCTCTTCCCAATTGATGTCTTGTTGCGGGCCAGCAAGACACATAAATCCATCGGAGATTCGTCGAGGCGATGTGGAGGCTAATGAACCCGTGGATCTGCTCAAGACGAAGGTACTCGAGCGCAGTACAGCTGCGGAGCAGGTGCTCCATAGCCTTCTTCGAGATGACAACGTCGAAGAGGTCGAGCTGCTTGAGTTGAGGGAGAAGAAGGGCGGGCGCGGCATTAATGTGGGGAAGATAGCAGGAGCTGAAGCTGGTGCGGCACAGCGTTGGCGTGAGGTGGAGCGCGGACGGTGGCAGAGAGCGACATCGTCCAGCTTCAAAGCTGACTTCCTCGAGCTGATCTAGGGCGGGGGATAAGAACCACTCATCGAACTTGGGTTGGACCTTGCAGTTGGTACTGAACATGCGGATGTCAAGGCGTCTGGCTGGCCCAGGGTGCGATGAAAGGATCTTGGAGACTACGGCCATGCGTTTGCAATCCCCATCACAGAGGCAGCTATCGACGGTGAGGTTGAGGGGGACGCAGCGCCAGAGGGGGTGCCACCGCCGGGAGAGCAGGGCGGTCCGCACGGCAGATTTGGTGGGGAGGAGGCCGATTGCCGGTGTCAAAACCGGCGAATCTCGGGTAGGGGGTCCCGAACTGTGCATCTAGGCGGATGGTAACAGGAGATAAGGGACACGATGTTTTTACCCAGGTTCGGGCCCTCTCGATGGAGGTAAAACCCTACTCCTGCTTGATTGATATTGATGATATGGGTAGTACAAGAGTAGATCTACCACGAGATCAGAGAGGCTAAGCCCTAGAAGCTAGCCTATGGTATGATTGTTGTTCGTCCTACGGACTAAAACCCCTCCAGTCTATATAGGCATCGAAGAGGGTTAGGGTTACACAGAGTCGGTTACAATGGTAGGAGATCTACATATTCGTATCGCCAATCTTGCCTTCCATGCCAAGGAAAATCCCATCCGGACACGGGATGAAGTCTTCAATCTTGTATCTTCATAGTCCAGGAGTCCGGCCATCCGGACACCCCCTAATCCAGGACTCCCTCAGTAGCCCCTGAACCAGGCTTCAATGACAACGAATCCGGCGCGCATATTGTCTTCGGCATTGCAAGGCGGGTTCCTCCTCCGAATATCTCATAGAAGATTTTGAACACAAGGATAGTGTCCAGCTCTGCAAAATAAGTTCCACATACCACCGTAGAGAGAATAATATTTACACAAATTCAATCTGCTGACGTATTCCGTGGCGTGACATCACACCATGGCCAAGCCTTTATTCGAATCTTTTTTATTGTCCCACCTCAGCGCGTTTAGCGAGGCGGTTTCCTTGGCACGTCTTGTCAAAGCAGAGATCGTGTCCCCTTATTCCGGGATTCTCATCAATACGGGCGTGGGTAACCCAACTGCGCCATTGATTACGGCGCTTGGGAGATAAGCAAGTTTTACCAGGCTGGTGGGGATGCATAGCTTCGTCCGTCCATATAAGGGGATAAGGATCCACCTTTTTACCTACGCCTTCTTCCTCCTTTGCTTATCCATTTCCGCGCACTCGAGCTCCAGCGCCCAAGTCCGCACATCTCGCCTCAACCTTCCCCAGCCATGTCCGGAGCGGGAGGCAAGTGGATGGCCTCCTCCGTCACAGAGGGGCACATCAAGAGGCTGCGGAAGGCCGGATACTTGTCCAGCGACATCGCGCATCGGCTCCCTGACAAGGGGCAGCTCATCCCCACCCCCGGGCCCCATGAGAGGGTGGTGTTCCTCACCCACTTCCTCCGCGGACTAGGTTTTTCACTTCACCCATTTGTCCGGGGGCTCATGTTCTACTATGGCCTGGATTTCCATGATCTGGCCCCGAATTTCATCCTCAACATCTCGGCGTTCATCGTCGTGTGCGAGGCCTTCCTATGCATCCAGCCCCACTTCGGCTTATGGCTGAAGACCTTCAATGTCAAGCCGAAGGTAGTGGGCGGCCGCCAAGCGGAGTGCGGAGGTGCCATGGTGGGCAAGATGCCCAACGTCCTATGGCTCAAGGGCTCCTTCATGGAGACCATAAAGGGGTGGCAATCGGGGTGGTTCTACATCACCGAGCCGCGTGACCCTAAATGGGCAGCGACCCCCGAATTCCGATCTGGCTTCCCTACACGGCTCACCTCTTGGAAAGAGACGGGCCTAACATGGGGTAATTCGGAAGAGCTGACCGGACTCCAATCCTGCGTCAGAAACCTGGTGAGCAAGAAGCTCAAGCTCGTCAACGTAGTCCAGGTCATGCTCACCCGCCGGATCCTCCCGTGCCAACAACGGGCCTTCGGTTTGTGGGAGTTTGATCCGGCGCAGCACCAAACCTTGAGCAGGCTGTTTGACACTACGTACGAAGATGCCTGGAAGGTGTTGTTCAAGGGCGCCGAGGCTCCCGCATCCGCTACCGAAGATCGCGGATTCAGCTCGTAGCGTCAAGCCGGCGAGGTAAGCTATTTTACCCTTTATAGGACACTTGTTTTCCATAGTTTGACTCTATGTGGGATCTAAACTCCCTTACCTTTGACAGGCCTGGCAAAAGACGTCTAGGCAGGTTGACTGTCCAGCTCCCTTGCCAGAAGACCCAGCGGACGCCCGATTGACGGGGCTACTGGTTCCGGCACCTCACGTGGTGCCGGAGAAGAAGGCCAAGAAGAAGGCCACGGGAACCCGAAAGAGTTCGCGGCGCCAGGTGTTATCGGACTCATCGTGTGATGACTCCGAGGAGGATTCCTCCCGTGAAGACGAGGAGGAGGAAAAAGAGGCCTCTCCCCCAGCGGGGGAAGAGAAGAAAAGGAAGGCTGCCCCAACTGGGGAGGTCGGAGGGTCCAAAAAGGGAAGGACCCTTCCTTCGGACTACTCCACCAACGCTGACGACGGTGAAGAGGAGTGGCCACCGAGGGCTAAGCCCCTGGCGAAATCATAAGTGTCCGGATACCAGAATAGCTCATGGCGTTTCATTTGTTGCACAGTATCTCCTAACGCCGAATATAACCCTGCAGCCCGCCCAAGGACGAGCTCGACGCTTCAACGAGCGGCTCCCTGGATTCGTCGGACATGAATAGCACCTGACTTTCGGCTGCTTCCTCTCATCACGCTGTGGATAACGCCGAGATGGGGTCCCAAAAGGGGCCCAGTTAGGAGGAGGAGGTCCTGGAGGCGCCGCAAGGAAACCTCCCGGACTCTGGCACAAGGGGGATCAAACCCCAAAGGGCTCTAAGTCCGGCCCTGGGCCGGACTCCGCACCGGAACCTTCAGTGGTTCCGGAGTTCGGCAGGCGGCCCCTTCGTAAGAAGGGCGAGACTGCGACACCGGTGACCTCCGTCCAACCGGAGGCACTGGATAATTTGCTGGAGGCGCTTAACGGTGCCTCCATCAACGAGGAGCACCGCACTGTTATGAGTGTGGTGATTCAGAAAGTTCAGTCCGCCAAGAGCGGGCTGACTGAAGCTTGTGCCAGCCTTCTAACAGGCTTTGAGGTATGTATTTAAGATATGTAAAAATATTACCGCATAGACAGTAGCCCTTGATGCTCAGTTTGGTGTTCGGAAAGAAAAGCCGAACTGAGGATCTAAAAAGATGTACGCCGGAGTCTAACATAAGTATGTCAATATGGGAATTGCAAGCTGCACTGCTGACCTCTGCCGCACTGACTGCAGAGGTCAATGCATTGAAGCAGAGCCTCGAGCGGTCCGAGAACGAGGTCGGCCTTGCCAAAAAGCAGCTCGAGGACAAGGAAGGTAAGCAAGACCTTATGGAAGTATATAAAAGATGTGGTTGCAAAAAAATGATAGGAATAACGTGAGTATTGCAGGGGCCACGAACTAGGGGGCGACCCTGAAGGAAGCAGTGCCCAAGGCCGAAAGCAATGCGGCCGCGGAGCGCACCGAGCGAGAGAAACAGGAGGCGCGGGTGGCGAAGGTGCGGCAAGAGCTCCAGGCTCTCGTGGAAAAACATGAGAGTTTGGAGCGTGACTCAAGGACTCGAGAGTCTGAGCTCGCCTCAGCCCTTGAGAGCGCCAAAGCCGCTAAGGCCGAAGCCCAAAAAGCCCTTCAGGAAATTGAGGCGATGAATAAGATAGCGGCGGGTAAGGCATTCTTCATGCAAAGCAATCATGTGAAAGTGAATTACTTGTTACATACACGAATCCGGAGGTCTCCAAGAGCATTCGTAGATCTGCCCCGCAGTGTGTCCGATGCTACCACATTCTACCGGGCCGAGGAGGGGAGCTCGATGGAGAAGGTGTTCTGGTCTCAGTATGCTGAGGCCGGACACCCGGTGCCCTTGAGCGACCAGCTGAAGCAGCTGGTCGAGCTCCATAAGGTGGCCGAACAGGCCATGAAGGGCCTCATAGTTCGGCTGTGGCCTAAGGAAGCCATGCCTGGGAGCTACTTCGGGCTGGTGAGGTGGCTGGTGGACGCCTGTCCATGGATTGAAGTCGTCAAGCGCTCCGTCTGCATCGAAGGTGCCCGTAGGGCCCTTGCCCGTGCTAAAGTGCACTGGGGCAAGATGGACGCTGAGAAGCTTGTGATGGACGCTCCACCGCTGGACAGGGAGTATCGCAAGCCCGAGATGTATTATCAGGGCGTCCTGAAGGGTGCCTGCCTTATAGTGGGTGATTGCTCCAAAGATGTAATTTTTGAGTAAACTCGCATTTGTTATCCTGTACGCTTGAAAACTTGTTCATATGCACTAAGCAACTCTTGTGAATTTAAAATATTATCTTCTGTGCGGCCGTTTGTGAAATTTGAGATATGGCGAGTCGTCGGCTTCTGCCCCCATGCCACGAGTGCTGGGGTGTTCGGGATAAACTTGAGCGCTCTTTTTCCCATTCTTGGGTCCTTCGAGGGAGGTGCTCAACGCAACGAACAAGGCAACCGGACTATAATGCTTGAACACTCTCACTTAGCCATAGAATTCTATAATTTTAAATTTCGGCGAAGCCCCTAGTATTCGGAAGACCGAGTTCGGGGCGCTATCCATGCCTGGGCCGGACAAAGCCGACTCCTCGCTCTAAGCGGCATAAGTCTTTAGGGACTCGAAAACCTCTCGAACAGCGACCGGCTCTCGCCCTATCATGACGGTCAGTTTTAGCTTTCTCCACTGAGGTGCTTAACCCAGCTCAACCGGGGCACAATCGCAGTGGTTCTCCCAGCGCTACCTTAGCTGATATAACTGAACGTAAGGTACCAAAACATGGGAGCCGGGCAAACCCAACTATTGACCCAAGACATGATTCGGAGCCGATGCATATAATGCTATAAGTTCGGGGTGCCGCACTTGTGAAAGTGTTCGGACTTATCACACCATATTTTTGGGTACTTAAGCCCTTGGTGTATTTGGCCATACCAAAGCGTACGGATGCAACATGTCATAAGTGAACATATATAGATAAGAAAAAGGAATGCAATAATAGGCAAAAGTTGTGCATTGTTTATTAAAAAAGCTGCAGTAAAAGCAAAACGATACAAATAGTGCGATAAGCAAGGGACGGGACTATTTGACATGTCCCCCTCTAGGAGCAAGCTGCGGGATATGTAAAACAAGTATACTGCTTGTTATAGAGACCACCTGGATACTCGACGTAGCTTTCTGCTTCCCTGGCTGTTGCATCGTATGTTCGGCGATTCTACTACCGGACAGGGCTTCTTGATAAAGGAGTCCTGAAAATAAGAAAAAGGAATTGCACAATCAGGAGCCCCTGGTGCGGTTGAGTCACATTCTGGGCCTGCCATGGTCGTGCCCCTCCCCTATGCCCATGGTATTTCCAGAGCATAATTATGTACGCGTAGTACTAGTTTCGCAATTTCGAGAGGGCTGGGGTTGGGGCCGCATTGCTACGCGTGCTCGGGACATGCCAGGCGGTCTTGTTGTAGGTTACTCCGGGCGCGCTTGATGGTGTCCGGCCATTTAATAGCCGGACTCGAGAATTGCCTTGAGAGGCTGCTTTGTACTTCCGCCGCGAGAGCCGTCGTATGCTCCTCCATTCGGAGAGAGCGTTCGGTGTTTCCGTTGACCGTAATGACTCCTCGAGGGCCTGGCATCTTGAGCTTGAGGTATGCGTAGTGCGGCACCGCATTGAACTTTGCAAATGTGGTTCGTCCGAGCAGTTCGTGATAGCCACTGCGGAACAGGACTATGTCAAAGATTAACTCCTCGCTCCGGAAGTTATCCGGGGATCCGAAGACCACTTCAAGTGTAACTGAGCCTGTACAGTTGGCCTCTACACCTGGTATGATGCCTTTAAATGTCGTCTTTGTGGGTTTAATCCTTGAAGGGTCTATGCCCATTTTGCACACTGTATCCTGATAAAGTAGGTTCAGGCTGCTGCCGCCGTCCATCAGGACTCTAGTGAGGTGAAATCCGTCAACGATTGGGTCTAGAACCAATGCGGCGAATCCGCCATGGTGGATGCTAGTGGGGTGGTCCCTTCGATCAAAAGTGATCGGGCAATAGGATCACGGATTGAACTTTGGGGCGACTTGCTCCATCGCATATACGTCCCTTAGTGCACGCTTCCGCTCCCTTTTGGGTATGTGGGTTGCGTATATCATGTTCACCATCCGCACTTGTAGGGGGAAGCCCTTCTGTCCTCTATTGTTCGGCGGTCAGGGCTCCTCTTCGTCATCGCTATGCAGCCCCTTGTCATTGTTTTCGGCATTTAACTTGCCTGCCTGCTTGAACACCCAATAATCCCTGTTGGTGTGGTTGGCTGGTTTTTCGGGGGTGCCGTGTATCTGGCACGAGCGGTCGAGTATTCGGTCCAAATTGGACGGGCCCGGAGTATTTCTTTTGAATGGATTTTTCCGCTGACCGGATTTGGAGCCTCTGAATCCGGCATTGACTGCCGTATCCTTAGCATTATCGCCATTAATGCGCCGCTTGTGCTTGTTGCGACGCGACCTGCCGTTGTTGTCCTTGGTATCTGAATTACCAGGGCTCTTGGTCATGTTGTTACTATGAGCTAGCCAGCTGTCCTCTCCCGCGCAAAAGTGGTTCATGAGTGTTGTGAGGGCTGCCATGGATTTCGGCTTTTCCTGTCCTAGGTGCCGAGCAAGCCACTCGTCGCGGATGTTATGTTTGAAGGCTGCCAGGGCCTCTGCATCCGGACAGTCGACGATTTGATTTTTCTTGGTTAGGAACCGTGTCCAGAATTATCTGGCTGATTCCTCTGGCTGCTGAATTATGTGGCTTAGGTCATCGGCATCTGGTGGTCGCACATAGGTGCCCTGGAAGTTGTCGAGGAATGCGGATTCTAGGTCTTCCCAACAACCAATTGACTCTGTTGGCAAGCTGTTAAGCCAATGCCGAGCTGGTCCTTTAAGCTTGAGTGGGAGGTATTTGATGGCGTGTAGATCATCACCGCAGGCCATCTGGATATGAAGGAGATAGTCCTCAATCCAGACCGCAGGATCTGTTGTGCCATCGTATGATTCAATGTTTACGAGTTTGAAACCCTCAGGGATTTGATGATCCATCACTTCGTCTGTGAAGCATAGTGGGTGTGCGGCGCCTCTGTATTGGGCTATATCACGACGCAGCTCAAATGAGCTTTGTCTACTGTGTTCGGCCCGGCCGGAATTGCCATATCCGGCGTGACGGTTATCATCACGTATCGTGGGGCGCCCACGCGATCCGTAGATCGATCTTGTTTGCCTTGCCTTGTCCTCCAGTATATCCTGCAGGTCTAGCGTATTTTCCCGCGCCCTGGTATTTTTTGAGCGGCTCTGGGGTGCGGCTTGAGTGGAGGGCCGAGAGGCCTCTCTGTCGCGGCCACGAGGTGGCCGGTCGGTCGTATCATGCACTGGTGATGTAGGTTTAGGTGCTTCCTCCTCTAATCGGGGTAGCAGCCTGCGTTTTGGGTAGCTCTTGGAGGGGCGTTCGAGTTCATACTCTTCGGCCGCAAGGACTTCAGTCCATCTGTCGGCTAGCAAGTCTTGGTCAGCTCTAAGCTGTTGCTGCTTTTTCTTGAGGCTGCTTGCCGTGGCCATAAGCCTGCGTTTGAAACGCTCTTGTTCGACGGGATCCTTAGGCACGACAAATTGGTCGTCATCGAGGCTTGCCTCGTCTTCGGAGGGAGGCATGTAATTATCGTCCTCTACCTCTCTGACTGCCGCTCTCTCATGAGGGCTGGCTTCTCCATCCTCCTGCACTGAATCCTGCTGGAGGGGGTTGTCTTCGGCACTGTCCGGGGTATTATTATCTCCCGTGCCGGAATCACTATTTCTGCTGTGGCGGGATTTAGAGCGGCGCCGCTGACGCTGGCACTTAGGCTGTTTCTTGGAGGGGTCATCCTCCATTGTTCCATCTCCATTCCCATCTTTTGGGATGTCCACCATGTAAATGTCGTATGACGAGGTGGCCTTCCAGCGCCCTGTAGGTGCTGGTTCTTGGTCGTCTCCTGCATCGTCGTCCATACCGTCGATGTCTTCGGAGTCGAAGTCGAGCATGTCGGTTAAATCATCGATAGTGGCTATGAAGTGGGTGGTGGGTGGGCTTTGAATTTCTTCGTCATCCGCATCCCAACCTTGCTGACCGTAGTCTGGCCAGGGCTCTCCTGATAGAGAGAGAGACTTTAGTGAATTCTGGATGTTGCCGAAGGGCGAGTGCTGAAAGATGTCCGTGGTGGTGAACTCCATGATCGGCGCCCAATCGGCGATTGGCAGGGGTACGGAAGGTTCGGAGTCCGGAGAGGAGTCCGGCGCCTTGGAGTCACGAGCTTTGCAAAGGACAGGGTTGGTGTTCGGCTCAGTCGTCGTAGAGATAGCAGCCCCCGAGGCGGTGTCCAGCCACCCGTCCTCAATCGGCGCAGTCGGCTCCAAGCTAAGGGTCGGAGCGGACACTTGTGCGGCCTCCAGGGCACTGTTCGGCGGCAGAGATAGATCATGCCCATCGTGACAGTGCGGCGCGCTTGGCTGTGGCTCGAACCCATCGAAGATCAAGTCTCCACGAACGTCAGCCGTGTAGTTCAAACTTCCAAATCTGACCTGATGGCCAGGGGCGTAGCTTTCAATCTGCTCCAGATGGCCAAGCAAATTGGCCCGCAGTGCAAAGCCGCCGAATACGAAGATCTGTCCGGGGAGAAAAGTCTCACCCTGGACCGCATCGTTGTTGATGATTGGAGGAGCCATCGGGCCTAAAGATGAAGACACAGAGGAACTCTCAATGAAATCACCAATGTCGGTGTCAAAACCGGCGGATCTCGGGTAGGGGGTCCCGAACTGTGCGCCTAGGCGGATGGTAACAGGAGACAAGGGACACGATGTTTTTACCCAGGTTCGGGCCCTCTCGATGGAGGTAAAACCCTACTCCTGCTTGATTGATATTGATGATATGGGTAGTACAATAGTAGATCTACCACGAGATCAGAGAGGCTAAACCCTAGAAGCTAGCCTATGGTATGATTGTTGTTCGTCCTACGGACTAAAAACCCTCCAGTTTATATAGGCACGGAAAAGGGTTAGGGTTACACAGAGTCGGTTACAATGGTAGGAGATCTACATATCCGTATCGCCAAGCTTGATTTCCACGCCAAGGAAAGTCCCATCCGGACATGGGACGAAGTCTTCAATCTTGTATCTTCATAGTCCAGGAGTTCAGCCAAAGGCTATAGTCCGGCCATCCGGACACCCCCTAATACAGGACTCCCTCACCGATGATGACGAGCAGCATGTCATCGGGGAGCTGCTAATGAAGTCCAGGCTCGCCGGATGCGGTTTTGGCTCGAGCCGCCTCCGCTTGTTCGCTGCCTCGCCGTCCATATCAACCGGCGGCGACGCCCGTGTACACGTGTGCTGGTGTGTGTTGTGTGCTGGGTGTGCGCGAGTGCGTCCTTCTGTGCATGCCGCTGCGCAGTGCTGAATTGTGCGCGAGTGCGTCCTTCACGCGCAAGAAGTTTGTCCACAATGCGCCCTCAATTTACTAGCATGTGGGGTGCTACCCCGAGTGGTTTCAACTTTGTTTACTTTACCGTGTGTCAGATGGGCCTCTAGTTTACTTATTTTCACCCACTGCCACATGGGCCAGCACACCAAGATACAGAACATGAGCTGACAACGCAGCTTGTGGATTGGTTGACCGGTCAACTAAAAAATTTACGGAGCTATACGCTGACACAGTGAGCACATAATCCGTCGGTATAGAGAGTTCGAGTGAGAGGGGAGGCCCGTGAGAGATAGCAGAGAGATAGAGAAAGAGCTACTCCCTCCGTTCGATAATGTAGTTACAACATTTTTTTAAGTCAAACTTTTAAAACTTTGACCAAGTTTATAAAGAAATTACTTATATCTGCAATACCAAAGATAAATGATAGTATGAAGTAAGTACATGTTGTGATGAATCTAATGATCGTTCCAGATGTAAATGTTTTTCTCCACATATACCTGGTCAAACTTTTCTGAGGTTTGACTTTTCAAAACATCCATATGCTTATGGACGTGATAGAGTCCCTAACGAGAGAGAGAGAGAGAGAGAGAGTGAAAAAAGTGTGTGTGCGTGTGTGAAAGAGACATGGACAACACATGATAAAAGTAGAGAAAAAGCGTGTGTGTCTTATGCAAACATATCACACATGCATCTTCGACAACGGAGGCAAGGTGAGGAGATAGTGTGTGGTTGTTTGGAACCAAGAGAGGAAGACCCCTAGCACGTGGCCAAGAGGGGTCTGACAAACAAGGGAGAGAGGTCGAGAGAGACGTACAGAGAAAATGCAGACATGGGGAGGAGAGAGTGTATGTTTGTCATAGAGAGATCCCCTGGAGATCGTGACTACATGAGTGGGAGATCGAGTGACAAGGTGTGTGCGCGATAGAAGATGCCCCGAGAGATATCGAGATAGACGTATGGATGGAAGGAGACAATACGTATGTTCCTGATGGCTAGTAAGAGATGATCATACTTAGGAGGGGGAGTGCTTGCGCCTATGGCCCTGTTTGGATACTCTAACTCAGTTAGAGGTTAGAGTTAGATTCTAACCCTGAACTAACCCTGAACTAACTCTAAGTAAAGAGGTGTTTGGATGGCAGGTTAGATGGAGCGCGGATACAGCAAGGCACCTTTACGGGCGGTGCGAGAGGGAGGGAGGGAGAGGACGAGAAGCTTCGAGGAAGTGGGGAGGGATCTACTGCGGGGAGAGCAAGAGAAAAAGTGTTTATTAGTGGTCCCGAGAAGAACTAACCCAAATAAGCACTTCTTGGATGGGTTAGTTTTTTTGGATGGGTTAGATGCATCTAACCTAAACTAACCCTCCTGTTTGGATCTTTTTGGGTTAGTTGACTCCAAACTAACCCGAACTAACTCTAACCCATGGATCCAAGCAGAGCCCATGATGGAGTGAGGGATTATGGTACTTAGGGGGGTGCGTGTCACATGGAGAGAGAACAAGGGCGGAGAGTGTTGGATGGGTCTATATGTATAGCGCGAGCGAGACATGTGTATGTGTGAACCAGGGAGATATAAGGCCAGTTTGTCTTGCGTTGTGAGCATATTTTGCGTGGCCTGGGGTTGTGGCTGGATTTCATGCACGCTTGTTTGGTTGCTACCCTGTGAAAAAGAAAGCCCGCCTGGGCTGGGTTCCCTTGCACTTTAATTAGCCTGGCTGAACTCCAGACACTGCAAGTAGCCTGGCCCAAGCGACCGATTTCGAACGCCTGGCCGTGCCTGGTCGTGCGGCCACGAGGCTAATAGCAACATGGATGGATATTAGCATTAAATAATTGATGCATGGATTGATTGATGGGACGTTGATGCTTTGCCTGGCCCAGTCATGAACCAAACGCTTCAACACCACACAAGCCTGGCCAGGCAGAAATATTTTACATCTCACGTCCACACCAGGCAGTACCGGCCATCAAGGCATGAGGGTCAGGTCACGAACCAAACTGACCAATAAAGTTTGAGAGAGATTGAGGAGCCCCGATAAGGCTGAGTGGTGTGTCAGATAGCTGAGAGGGGGAAAGAGATATTCCATCCGCTCGATAATGCAGTGCATGTAAATTTTTTAGAAGTCAAACTTTGGAAACTTTGATCAGGTTTACGCAAATGTTATTTATATCTACAATACCAAAGATACATCATACAATACTACATCTCATGGTGAATCTAATGGTATATGTTTGTTGTACTAGATGTAATTCTTTTTCTCCATGTACATGGTCAAACTTTGTGATGTTTGACTTTTCAATAAATCTATGTGCTATGGACGGAGGAGAGTGCCTCAGTCGAGACAGATCAAGTGCGTGTGAAGGAGAATGATTAAGTGTGCAAAAAGAGTATGTGTGTGAAAGAGAAAGTGACAACAAACGATAAATTAGAGAGAGTGTGTGTTTTTTTCTTTTCTTATGCGAACATATCACGCATGCATCTCCGAGATGGAAAAGCGAGGCAAGGAGATACATGAAGATAGCTAGTGTGTGATTGTTTGCAATGGAGAGAGACACCCCTGTAGCACATGTCCAATAGAGGTCTGGCCAACAAGGAAAAAAGGTCGAGAGGGACACATGGATGGCATGGACGCATGGGGAGGGAGAGAGGGTGTGTTTGTGATAGAGAGATCCCCTCGAGATCATGAGGGGACTATATGGGTGGGAGATCGAGGGAGTGCGTGCGCGATAGAAAGATGCCCCGAGAGAAATCGAGATAGAGCATACACATGTTTGTGATGGAGACTAAGATTAGCTAGTCATATACATATAGGGGGACTGCGTGTGCCTACAATTGAGTGAGAGACCATCATACTTGGCTAGCTGGGCATGAGATTGTGTGTGTGTGAGAGAGATGGAGAGAGAACGAGGGAGAGAGATAGAGTTTTAGATGGGCCTATTGAGTGCGAGTGAGATATGCATGTGTATGTGTGACCCGGGTGGATGGAGAGTTTGAGAGAGGGGGGAAGAGCTCCGAGACGACATAGTGGTGCGTGAGAGAGTTACGGGCAAAGAGCCAAGGAATTTGTGTGCGTATGATGAGTGCACCCAAGATATCTAGCTTGGACTAGCTAGAGTATCATACATAGTGTGCGAGAGAGACCTA
>NC_041383.1:280123837-280124791 GCF_002162155.2 Triticum dicoccoides
AGAGAGCAGGAGTCCGGGAGAGGGGGGTCGCGTTTTATGCACCAAAGACTGATATAAACCATGTTTCGATATAAACTTGCATTCAAATATTTAAATTGGAGAACATGTTGTCTGCAATCCACACATGAACGGATATATGCGTATATCAAACAAGTTCATTAATTTGACTTTCAACATGTTCATGGAGTACTATAATACTGTACAACATGCTACTCGATTGAGGTGTTCAATTTTGGATTTAGTTCACTATTTTGACCTACTGAACGAGCTAGTTCATTGAATCGAGATATTTCATTTTGGGTTTGATTCGCGTTTTTGAGTGGGTCAACTATTTGTCATATAGTAAATCGCTAGCAGCGAGCATGTAAAAACACATTACTCCCGAGCATCATCTCTCCATCTAAAAAAGAAGTGGCAAGGTAATATTTCAAAATTTGGTAAGGTAGACGTGGATGCTCGTTCTCCCAAAATTTGAATGAACCGTTAAATATCCTCTCTGCTCGGTGGAATTCGCCTGAGCAAATAAATGGGAGACGCAAAATTACCATCCTATGTGGGACACGCATCAATTGGCCCGTTGTACATCGAGGGTAGGTTCCTAACTTCATCCAAGTGCGCCTTCTCCTCGGCCGAAATGACATTTGCCGAATAATTCATAAACCATGGTCGGCAAAACACGCTCTCCTCGCCCGAAATAGCTCGCGCCCACTATTTCAAAACATGCTCCCCTCGCCCGAAATCTCTCGCGCCCACTATAGTTCAAAACACGCCCTCCTCGCCCGAAATCGCTCCCGCCCACTATTTGGGGAGAAGCAAAGTTACTCTACTATCCCCGACCCTCAGTACACAGACCCAAGCCGAGAAGCCTATAGGCAAGGGTAGAACTGTATCTCCCCTTCACGTTTCAGACAAATGCGTCCGTAAGACATGGTTCCACTCCCCTCCCAATTCCCC
>NC_041383.1:280125034-280128918 GCF_002162155.2 Triticum dicoccoides
CTTCTCCCCGGGAAGCTCCCTTCTCCCGAGCCGTGAAACCTCAGCCCCACCTCCATGGCGCCCCCACCGCACCAATTTCACAGCCGCCCTCCTCCCTAATGCCGGAGACGCTGTCCAATTGCCGTCGTGCACTGGGCCGTGTGCCTCTTACTCCAAGCTGCTGGTGCTGCCTCGACGACGGCCGCGTGAACCGCACCGGAGCCGATTCACCCCCGCTGTTGTTCACGGTGCCGGAGCGGCTCCAACTTCGGATCCGTCCAGAGTCCTGGTGCTGCTTCCGCGTAGCCGTCGACCGTCGCGACATTGCTCTTTCCCTGCCGCCGGTCGCCACCGCAACTGCGCCAGCCTCACCGAGTCGGCAGCTGGACCTGCCTACTTCACCATGCCGCCAGATAGGTCGCACCCTCATCTGAAATCACTTTATTTAGGCGTCAGTTGTCTGAATTTTTATTCTAGGCCAATCGATTCCTAATGGGAAGCAGCACCCCTCGAGGCGGTGGAGCTCCTAGGCTGCCGGTTGGCTGGTGTCTAACATAAGGGTGCGGGGCCGCAAGTTCACCACGAAAGCAGTGCTTAGATGGCTATCTTTTAGAGTTGCGTGGGTTGAAGGTACTGCCGCCGCCGAGTCTGGATGACGGGGAGTCTTTGTGGATTGGCCCGGGGGCGGCGCAACCACAGCAGTGCGGTGAGGCGGGGAGTGGGGTTTTGGCCGGGGCCACGGACGGCGGAGGCAGGCTGCTCTGCCGTTGGTCGCTGGCTCTTCAGGGAAGATTCCGTACAGTGTCAGCCAGGAGGCACGAGACGGCCATCAAGCCATCCGGCATAGATCAAACAGTACCAAAATAAAATAAAATCATGTGACCCCAATTTAGTCTTCAGTCAACAGACGTGTGACCACTCTCGTACCTTGCTGTTGATCTCTTAGTGTATTTCTTCGGGTCAAAGAGATATGTCGTTCTTAACATTATGCATTATCTGCATCTTCAGACACACCGTCTTCCGACTCACCGCAGCTGCTCCAACAAGGGAAGCATACACCAGAAGGGAGCTACAGTCCCCACTCAATAGTTCTCTGCATCGAATGCGCGTGCCCGACATGGACAGCCACAACAACTGCAGGGCCATCGACAAGTCAGCACATGATGCTCACTCCTATGGATGGCAGCCAGATAGGCTGTACCCTCATCTTACTTGTGTGCAATATTTATGGCTTTGTTATTCATCTAAGCACGGAAAATAGATCATCACATTTCACTGTATATTCATGCTGGTCTCTTACGGGTCTTGTTCAGGAGTTCACGCTGTTCCATAGTTCAGCTAATATACTTGTTCTTTAGGTAACGATGTTCCATAGTTATCATCCATCAGCCAATACTATCCCACAGGCTGGTGATTATAGTATTATACCACTTCTAGTATTACCTATGTTGTTCTTTAATACTTTTGTGTGCCATCTAGTTAATCTGAGTACAAACGATACATATTCTGTAGCTTTCATCTGTGTTCCCCCTTTAGTTTATTAGACCTGTTGCTGCTAGTTAACCCTAGTCCTACTATTTATGTCATCTCCTACAGGCACTCATTTACATAAATCTAACTACTAGTTGTCTTCCATGCATGTCAGATATAATTGCACACACTGATATATCCACAAGAACCTCACGGAGCAATGTAAAGGCCAATAAACTTGATGTCAATGATACCCAATATGATGGAACATGTAAAGGCAGTTCTTCAGAAGACTTGCAGAAAGATGATGAATCCTCTTCACCCCATAAGATCCTTGCTCTAACTTGGCCTGTGATATGGGTACAACATGCATATAATGTTCTGGAGTGTATCTACTCTATTGCAATGCGCCATGTGCTTAGCATGCTGATCATGCATGTAAATATGTCATGCCTTCCTATTTTTCAGTACCTATTCCATTCATGATAACATGTTTTCAAATTCAAGTACTGCCATTCTACTCGATCGCAATGCCATCTGCTTAATTTGGACATCATGCTTTTGAATATCTTATGCATTGTTATTCATCAGTATGTACTTCATCTGTCTGCCATACCATGTTTTTTACATTGAAGTGTTGTTCTAGTGCTCTGTTGCAATGCCATCTTATTTTCCCAATCATACACGTGTATGTTACCTTAGTTATTTCTATATGTATTCCGCTAGCATATAGTTTTACATTCAACTAGTTTTTTTTGCTATGTTGTCCTGTCGTATCCCTAGCTCTTACACCATACTCCCTCCGTCCGGATTACATGTTGCCGAAATGGATAAAAAAGGATGTATCTAGCATTGAAATACGCCTAGACCCATCCATTTTTTTCCGGATGGAGGGAATACATGTCAATATGTCATGCCTTTCTATTCTTCAGTGCCTATTCCATCTCTCTGCTGTCGCATGTTTTATAATTAAAGCACCATTCTTCTATACAAGGCATGCAAGGGGAAGACGACTATGTTAGAATCTGAAGGGTTACAAACAAGGCCTTTGCAAAAGATCCAAATGCCAGGAGATAATAAACCAACTCCGGTTTTTATAGATACTGCTCCAGCACAGAGAAACCCAACTCCTACTGATAATAAGCAGATTCCAGTGGCCAAAGAACTAGTCTGCTCCAGTCCAGCAAAAATATGTCAACCCAATTCTAAGAAGCGTGTGCGTATCCTTGCATCATGAAATTTTATAGCATGCTGATCATATTTTCTACATGTTTCTTACCCATCTCTCTTTTAGAAAATAATCTTAACAGATAGAAGAATTTCTGCTATGGTATCGTTTATGAGGAAAGATTCTTGCAGGAATTCTCTGTGCTCCAATGTAGATATAAGTACCTGTTGTATATCACTATATTTTTACATCAGCATGTATTTTGTTAATCGGTGTGAATCCAACCTTTATCTGATCTAAATTTTGCTACAACTAAATTTAGATCAGATAAAGGTTGGACATAATTTTAATACTGCTATGTTAATCAACATAATTTTAATACTGCTATGTTAATCAACATAATTTTAATTATGCTGATTAACATAGCAGTATTAAAATACATGCAAAAGATCGTTTATGGGAAAAGGCCACAATGTTGATTTTTGTAAGGAAAACTGCCTGGTAGTTTTGCATCTTGAGCTTCATGAGTGTACTATCTCATATCAGTGGGTTTGAATACTTTGGTTCTGCAGTGGGTTTTTGTGGCAACCGGTTTTCTGGGTATTAATTCCCAGAAAATGGCCCTTGTGCTCATCAGCCCCAGGATAACTGTTAGCTGATGAGGCACCAACTTGATACAGAAATTCCAAGCAAAATACAAAATATGTAGTACAAGACCATTCTGGCCTGTGAGTACAACAAATGGTTTCTAGTGGTTGATGGCGGAAGCGGGTTGTGAAACATCAGTGTCTATGGACTCCATTTCCCATGGGAACAGCTGACCAGGTTAACTCCTATCTTCGCGAGACTCCTATCACCGTTGCTTAGGTTCCGGTGCTGTCAACATGGTCGCTCCTTTCCGCGCAAGAAATCTGGCCAAGACAATAGCCAGGGACAAGCCAGTGAGTACTTTGAATGTACTCGCAAACACTATGAACACTGGTATAATATAACAACGATGTGCTGAAAATATTTTATGCTCATGACGTCAGTCACAAAAGATAAATATAACTCTGATGTGTGTAAGCATGTTATATGTGAATATGCAATAACATAGCAGTATTAAAATTATGAAATAAATAACAAATATGCCACAGTCGGGTGTCTGAGCGACACCACATAAAGGGCTTTAAAAGAAATGCCACAGTCGGGCGTCTGAGCGACACCACATAAAGGGCTTTAAGAGAAATGCCATAGTCGGGCGTCTGAGCGACACCACATAAAGGGC
>NC_041383.1:280128928-280130617 GCF_002162155.2 Triticum dicoccoides
AGGGCTTTAAAAGAAATGCCACAGTCGGGCGTCTCAGCGACACCACATAAAGGGCTTTAAGAGAAATGCCACAGTCGGGCGTCTGAGCGACACCACATAAAGGGCTTTAAAAGAAATGCCACAGTCGGGCATCTGCGCGACACCACATAAAGGGCTTTAAGAGAAATGCCATAGTCGGGCGTCTGAGCGACACCACATAAAGGGCTTTAAGAGAAATGCCACAGTCGGGCGTCTGAGCGACACCACATAAAGGGCTTACAAAAGAAACAAATCATAGTGAATATCCCGGAGGTAGAACCATCCCAGAGATACTCGATGATAACAATAATATCACGGGTTAGTCAGCAATAATAATAATCGTAATTATCACAAGTCACAGGTAGTAATTCCGGTCCTGGTCTAATAATTTGACATCCGAAGACCGACACTAAGACCGACACTTGACCCATCCCAGACTGAAATCCTTAACCACGGACACGGCTATTCGAATAGGTTTAATCTCTGCAGAGGGTGTACTCTTTACCCATGAGTAACGGATTCCTTTAGTCCATCGGGACTAACTCCGTCTACGGCCTTTTTGTTGAAAACACACCTAACTTGCACACACCAGCTTAACTCACACGTGTCTGGAATCACCCACGACACCTGTCAAGCAAACTCTAAGTGGGGAGGCTACAACCTCGCGTAGCATGGGATCAAATTTATATCGCGCGCTCTAAGGGGTGGCCTCCCCTATCAGTCTCAACCAGTAACACCCATGCCCCCGGACCAGGTGGCCTGCCAACCAACTACAACCGGTATCTTCCGCCATGGCCTCTCTGTACGGCGTGTGATAGAAAGAGGTTGACAACTTACTGAACCGAGTCTACTTGTTGTAGAGACGAGTGGTAGTATGAAACCAGTATGGGGGTTACTGGAACAAGACTCGATCTATGGTCGACTCAGGAGGTTCATAAATTTCCCTACATGACATGCATAACAAAATGTTCCAACCAACACGATCACCGCTCACCATACCTCACTATGCCATACCGGACATAACCGTCCCAACGGGGACCGGCGACAAACTCATGCCTACGCAAGGCAGAGGTTTTCCCGTATTCCTTCCGGCATGCAAGCAAGGCACATGAGGATGATTATCATCACAAGTGTGTTCATTTCCAACAGCATGGAAATCACTAACATGCACCCCTGCATATGATCATATCACATGAAATAACAAGTTTCTCTAAAGTGAGGTGATGTTATAAACGTGTCATCGAACACACAAAAATATTATGCCGAGGTTTAGAATTCTTGCCTTCAAGTCATGGAAAGGCAGGGTGCATTTCAAACTCTTGAAATACTTCTCCTCTCTTCAAAAATCCTATGTTAGAAATATAAATGAATTAACACACAAAATAAAAACAGCACAAAAAGTTGTTTTGAAATTTTTTCAAATAAATCTTAAAATAAACTAGACAATATTTGAGAAAGGTAGGAAAAAGAATTAATTCATTTGGAGTTATATTTAAAAAGATACAACAGGTCAAAGTTTGGTCAAAATCTGAAATTTAAAAAATAAAACAGAAAAGAAAAACATTTCAAATAAATTGTGTACACGTCGAAAGCGTACTTCGGAAGTGCACTTCCACTTAATCCTGCGTGGACCGGCGCTGGGTCACTGACGGTGGGCCCGCCTGGCCCACT
>NC_041383.1:280130627-280204821 GCF_002162155.2 Triticum dicoccoides
TAAAGGGCTTTAAGAGAAATGCCACAGTCGGGCGTCTGAGAGACACCACATAAAGGGCTTTAAGAGAAATGCCACAGTCGGGCGTCTGAGCGACACCACATAAAGGGCTTTAAAAGAAATGCCACAGTCGGGCGTCTGAGCGACACCACATAAAGGGCTTATAAAAGAAACAAATCATAGTGAATATCCCGGAGGTAGAACCATCCCAGAGATACTCGATGATAACAATAATATCACGGGTTAGTCAACAATAATAATAATCGTAATTATCACAAGTCACAGGTAGTAATTCCAGTCCTGGTCTAATAATTTCACCTCCGAAGACCGACACTAAGACCGACACTTGACCCATCCCAGACTGTAATCCTTAACCATGGACACGGCTATTCGAATAGGTTTAATCTCTGCAGAGGGTGTACTCTTTACCCACGAGTAACGGATTCCTTTAGTCCATCGGGACTAATTCCGTCTACGGCCTTTTTGTTGAAAACACACCTGTCTTGCACACACCAGCTTAACTCACACGTGTCTGGAATCACCCGCGACACCTGTCAAGCAAACTCTAAGTGGGGAGGCTACAACCTCGCGTAGGATGGGATCAAATTTATATCGCGCACTCTAAGGGGTGGCCTCCCCTCTCGGTCTCAACCGGAAACACCCATGCCCCCGGACCAGGTGGCCTGCCTACCAGCTACAACCGGTATCTTCCACCATGGCCTCTCTGTACGGTGTGTGCTAGAAAGAGGTTGACAACTTACTGAACCGTAATCTACTTGTTGTAGAGACGAGTGGTAGTACGAAACAAGTATGGGGTTTACTGGAACAAGACTCGATCTACGGTCGACTCATGAGGTTTATAATCTTCCCTGCATGTCATGTATAACAACAATATTTCAACCAATAGGATCACCGCTCATTATACCCTACCATGCCATACCGGATATAACCGTCCTGATGGGGACCGGCGACGAACTCATGCCTACCCAAGGCAGAGGTTTTCCCGGATTCCTTCCGGTATGCATGCAAGGCACATGAGGATGATTATTATCACAAGTGTGATCATTTCCAATAGCATGGAAATCACAAATATGCATCCATGCACATGATCATCTCACATGAAATAACAAGTTCTCCAAAATGAGGTAGTGTTATAAAAGTGTCAACGGACACACAAAAGTATTATGTCGGGGTTCAGAATGCTTGCCTTCAGGTCATGGGAAGGCAGGGTGCATTTCAAACTCTTGAAATACTTCTCCTCTCTTCAAAAAAATCCTATGTTTGAAAATGTAAATGAATTAACACACAAAATGAAAACAGCACAAAAAGTTGTTTTGAAATTTTTTCAAATAAATCTTAAAATAAACTAGACAATATTTGAGAGAGGTAGGAAAAAGAATTAATTTATTTGGAGTTATATTTAAAAAGATACAGCAAGTCAAAGTTTGGTCAAAATCTGATATTTAAAATAAAACATAAAAGAAAAAGGTTTCAAATAAAACGTGTACACGTCGAAAGCGTATTCGGGAAAGGCGCTTCCACTTACTCCTGCGTGGACAGGCGCTGGGTCACTAACGGTGGGCCCGCCTGGCCCACTGGTCAGGTTTGACCGGCCACGCGCGCGTCGTTTCCCCCTCCGACCGAACAGAGGCGGAGCTCCGGCGAGGATTTGCCGGCAAACGGGGGCGTCCCTTGGTGATCTGAGGACCTGGGTGTGCTCAGGGGGTCGAGACGAGTCTGTGGGTACCTGCCATGGTCGCCGAGGTGAACGGAGTCGCCGCCGACGAGCTTCGCGGCGGAGGAGGCGTTCGGGTAGATAGTGAGTTTGGGGCTGCAGTGGTCTCCGGCCAAAATTGAGCGAGGGGTTGTGCTCGCGAGAGGAAGGGAGAGTTCTTGGTGGAGAGAGTGGAGAGGGAGAGGCACTGGTGGCAACGGAATCGGCCGGAACTTGCCGGCGACCGAACCGGCCGGACTCGGGGAAGAAGGCCTTCCCCTCCTCGACTGCTGGCCAAGGTAGCACTAGGAAGGTCATTTGAGGTTGCTCGAGTACTCTATTGAGCTCCGGGGTCCTTATATACGCGGTGGAGGTCGGTTCCGAGGCGGCCGGCGATAAGGACGACGGCGAACTGCCTCCCTGTAGCTTGGGCGACGTGGCGGCGACGAGCGCTAGAGGACGAGGCTGCGGATGAGCTCGCACTGTTCCAGGGGCAGGTGGCAAGCCGGGGTGGCTTTGCCGGCGCCGACCGTGGCAGAGGCGCGCTGCGGACGCCGGCGTGCCGCCAAAAGCTCTATCGGCAGCACTGTTGGCTGCCAGGGCGGCTTGGCGCGTTGCTGAGAGGAGGTTAGTGCGTGGCGTGGCGCTGCAGAGCGGGCCAAAACCAGGGGGCTAGCGTGTCGGCTCGGGCGCGGTTCGTGCAATACGCGCGCTCTGGGTGCATCCAGTGCACGCACGGAAGGTGTTCGGTAAAATGCCGTGGCATGCTACAGGTCATAGGTGAGGTTGGCAAGCAACAGAGCTAGGTTGTTGATAGAGTGAAGCCCAGGGGACAAGGTGGTTTGGTCAGGAGACCGAGTTCACAATGCCAACAACAACTCATGTCAAATCTGATCATGCACGCCAGGTGTTTGACAAAATGCCACAGGCACTTAGGCTTTTCTTGGAGTGGCCAAATCTTCCAGATTGAAGTCTCTTTGGATGCATAAGAGGGTGGTGAGGTTAGTTGGTGAAAAGCACAAACTTGCTAGTGCAAGTTTTGCAGAACTTCAAATCTGGACAGGATGTGAATGGCATTATTTCATGAACCAAAAATATGCCAATGGTTTCATGCTTCTGGACTTAGGGGTTTAGCATGGAGGACTACAAGTAGGGAAAAGAATCTAGGGCCAAAGAGCAAGCAAGAATATGGTTGTTGTACAACCCATCATGTTGGACCAGAATGGAGATGAGGTTGATTCACTCAAAATTTTTAAAGAACATCCCTGGATTTTTGCATATAATGGAATCATATGCTCCTACTGACATCCCATAATTTTGGTGGAAGCTAGAAAGAAATATTTAAAAGGGTTGTAGTGCAAAATTGTCCACTGGACCAGAGAAGAAAAACAGGTGTAGCACTCAAAATAAGCAATGAATGAAATATATTATTGCACAAAAGTGATTTAGGGGCATCACATGATATCTCCAAATTTTGGTTGGATTTCTAGTTAAGTCTATCAACTGGTTGTAGTACAAAGAGAGCTCCAAAATCTAAAACAAGTCATTTTTAATGAATGAAGCTCAGGATGAAATAAATTAATAAATAAATCTACTGATTGAGAGATGTTTTTAAAGAGAGGGCATAAAAGTCCAAAATGTTTTGGAAGGATCCACTTGGGAAAAACTCCTTAATATTAAAAGAAAAGTTTTGAAATCAACAGAGATATTCTTGCAGGCAGAAATTTTAAACTCTTGGCAAAATTTTAATAACTAAAACCTGGTTAAATTTTTGGGGTGTTATAGTTTTTCAGTGTTTTTTTACTGTGTTGTCCTGTCGTATCCCTAGCTCTTACATCATACTCCCTCCGTCCGGATTAAATGTCGTAGAAATGGATAAAACTGGATGTATCTAGAACTGAAATACGCCTAGACCCGTCCATTTATTTCCGGATGGAGGGAATACATGTCAATATGTCATGCCTTTCTATTCTTCAGTACCTATTCCATCTCTGTTGTAGCATGTTTAATAACTGAATCACCATTCTTCTATATAAGGCATGCAAGGGGAAGACAGCTATGTTAGAATCTGAAGGGTTACAAAACAGGTCTTTGCAAAAGATCCAAACGCCAGGAGATAATAAACCAACTCCATTATTCATAGATACTGCTCCAGCACAGAGAAACCCAACTCCCACTGATAATAAGCAGATTCCACTGGCCAAAGAACTAGTCCGCTCCAGTCCAGCAAAATAATGTCAACTCCATTCTAAGAAGCATGTGCGTATCCTCGCATCATGAAATTTTATAGCATTCTGATCATATTTTCTACATGTTTCTTACCCATCTCTCTTTTAGAAAATAAGGTTAAAAGATAGAAGACTTCCTCCATTGGGATCGTATTCGAGGAAAATATCTTGCGAGAATTCTCTGTGCTCCAATGCTGATGTAAGTACCTATTGTATATCACTATATTTTTACATCAACATGTATTTTGTTAATCGGCGTGAATCTAACCTTTAACTGATCTAAAATTAGTTGTAGCAAAATGTTAAAGGTGCCAATGTTGATTTTTGTAAGGAAAACTGCCTGGTAGTTTTGCATACTGAGCTGCATGAATGTACTATCTCATATCACGCACATTACTGAATTGTAGTGCTTCTCTAGTTGCCCATTCATTCATTGTGTCAATGTTGCTTTCGTACAACCTTACCTGGCTGATGATAGTTGTGCCATATTGTGTTAATTTGGTGTAGGCTAGTTTCCCAAATGTTCGTTGTGTCAATGTTGCTTTCCTATTATCTGACTTGGCCAATGATAGCAATGCTAGTGTGTTAATTTTGTGCAGGCTGCTGAAGATAAGAAGACAAACTCTGAAAACAGCAAGGCAACCCCATTGTTTCTTTCTAGTAAATCTAGGCCAGGTAATATGGCAATAACTCATGATTAATATGTTTGGTTCCCATCCTAATTTATGTTATGATGCAGTGGTCGAGACACTCTCCACTATCAATAATACAAGCCTGCCAAAATTGCCATCTGAATCTGTTCAATATCCTCTGTCTCGAATGCAACGGAATAAATGTATGTTTGTGAACCAATTAATGGCTGAAGCAATGATGGAAATGGTGGATGAATCAGAGGTGCAGAGTCGTGCGACACAACAACTAATCAATGTTTTCAAAGACAGTGTAGCAAAGTAGAAAGAACTTGCCCACATGCTTATGGGCGTCATCTGTGTTGAGGTTGCAGATTGTGATGTTGTAGATAGTTAGGTTCTGCTCATTTATTTGCACTGGCATCAATCTTTGATTGCCCAGTGGATGTAATTTCCTGTAATATATGCTGGATGTGCAATGTTATTCCCTGTATGTCGTACCTTTGCTTGATCGATTTTGGTCATGTGCATAATTGCTCGTCGTAATGGGCTCAAATTATCTAATTTGGCCTAAAGACATGTACGAACTTTAGTGGGCCCATTAAGTTAATGGGACGTTACTAGGCCGAAAGTTAATGGTCGGCCCTCTTACCTCCCGGGTCGTTAACAGGCCGACATCAAAGCGGGCAACAGGTGGCCCCAATTTATTTCACGGGCCGTTAACAGGCCGTTACTAAGTTTGGGCTACATATGGCCTAACTATACTGTAGGCCTTTAGCAGGCAGAAAGAGACAGCGGGCTTGTACTGGACCATGAAGGTCATGGGCCGCTAAGAGGCCGAAAGTCAGGTCGTATTGTAAATGGCCCAACTGTGTTGTGGGCCTTTAGCAGGCCGAAAGAGAAACCGGGCTGGTATTGGACCATGAAGGGCATGGGTCGTTAAAAGGCCAAAACTAAGGTCCGACTACAAATGGCCCAACTCATTTATGGTTCGTTAACAGGCCGAAAGGCACACAGGGCCGGGAATTGGCCCAACACTTAAATGGGTCGCTAAAAGGCCAAAACTCAGGTCCGACTACAAATGGCCCAACTGATTTATGGGCCGTCAACGGGCTGAAAGTGACATCGGGCCAAAAATTGGCCCAACACTTAAATGGGCCGCTAAAAGGCCGAAACTCAGGTCCGACAACAAATGGCCCATCAGATTTATGGGCCGTCAACAGGCTGAAAGACACACTGAGCTGGAAATTAGCCCAACATTTAAATGGGTCGCTCAAAGGCCGAAAGATGTACATCCTGAAAATTGGCCCATCCATTAAATGGGCCGTTAACAGGCCGAAATCTCATCGGGCCGATATTGAGCCCAAATATATAACGGGCTATTAACGGGCTCGAACTGACGATGGATTGCAATGGTGTCAAAACTTTAACAGGCCGTTGACGGGACGAATTGGCACATCTCGTATGGGCCGTGGGCTTAAATGGACCTGACACAAGTAGGCCTTATATGGGCTGGCCTGCTAATTTTTACTGGGCCGGTCTTTTCACAGGAATGGGCCTCTGTTTGGCCGTGCCACATGTCGACGTATCATAGGCACCTTCCGTCCAATGAGTGGATGACATCTGTCCCAACGATGAGCCGACACGTGTTTCCTCCAGCCAGTGATGATTTTACACGTGGAAAATCCCCATTGGTCGGGGCTGTTAACGGGTTATCGGATCCAAAACTTGACCCAATAGCTTAACGGCGTTCCGTTACGGTGGATGCCACGTGTCGGTCACCCTTGACGAAAGCACTTCTGTGACGCGCGATTTATCATTATGGAAGTGGACACTTCCGTGATGATAATTTTGGTAATGTCATGGAACACTTCTACGACAGCACATGTATGACTATCTTGATTCTGTCATAAAATCTTCATGGATGTACATGCATGACAAAAAACGCGACCTACTGTGACAAACACGTATCATCACGGAAGTGTATTTTTTTTGTAGTGAGAGAGAGAGAGAGAGATTAAACACATAGCTACTAGTACAAACCCTCAGCCCCAAGGGTAGACTACTCCCTCCTCATCATGGTGGCTGCCGGGATGATGAAGATGGCCACCGCTAATGATTTCCCCCTCCGGTGGAGTGCCGGAACAAGGTCTAGATTGGTTTTTCGTGGCTACGGAGGCTTGCGGAAGCGAAACTTCTGATCTAGGGTTACCCCTAGGGTTTTTGTAATATTTGACAATTTATAGGACGAAGAGGCGGTGCGGGAGGCCACCGAGGTGGGCACAACACACCAGGGCACGCCTCGGCCTCCAGGCATGCCCAGGTGGGTTGTGCCCCCCTTTGGGCACCCCTATGGTACTTCTTTGGGCCATCCTGGGTGTTCTGGTCCATAAAAATTCTCCAAATAGTTTTGTTGTGTTTGGACTCCGTTTGATATTGATTTCCTGCGAAGTAAAAAAGCAAGCAAAAAACAACAACTGGCACTGGGCACTATGTCAATAGGTTAGTCCCAAAAAAATATATAAAGTTGTTATAAAATCATTGTAAAACATCCAAGAATGATAATATAACAGCATGGAACAATCAAAAATTATACATACGTTGGAGATGTATCAATCTCCATGTTGCGCACGTCGAAGCCGCCGCCACCCTCGCACTTCTGGCACTGCCGCTGGTTCCCGGGGCGCTCACCGCGGTAGTCCGCGCAAGCCAGGCGCCCTCCCTTGCACTGCACAAATCAATCGAACATCACATCAATCAAGAAACATGCACCTTGCTTGATCATTCGAACGGACGAGGTGTATTCAAGGGGCGGAGGCACAAGGGGTAGTGGAGCAAGGTGAGGTCCATAGAGATCATAGAGAGCTCTATCATCGGGTCCTGTTCCGTCGGCATGATCTTGCCCTCCTCATGCACCACCATCTCTCGCTTTAGGGTCGGGGCATTAGAAAGTTTTACCATCACATATTCATACTACTTCAAGGTGCATTAAATTAACACATGCAATTATTAAAAGGAAAGTCACGGCATGCGTGCATGCGTTGTAATTAATGCATCGGTAAACACAAATTTTTGAAATATATCAAGTGCACTGCTTTGATGTGTCACGTCAACTCGTGCAACAAGGAGAAGTTTGATTACAACACCCTCTCTCTCACCCATGAGCATGGTCGCTCGCAGGACTAGGAGAAGCTTTCGCTACATGCTCTCCGTCCCGCACGCGCTGGACATGCAGCAGTTCATTCGGTGTCATATGGTCAGAAGATTACTAGTACTACTCCACTGTAGTAGTACCATCATTGTTTGACTTCCTGAAGAGGTGAAGAGCCAAGCGCAACCCGAACGCTCATGTGGCAGTTTCATGTGTAGGGGAGGTAGTATAGTAACATAGTCTAGGATAGCGTGTATCGTGCCTCTAAGCTGAAAATCGTTGGAGTCGTCTCCATGCTATGAGGTCGCCTCAAAGCATTTTTTGACTAAAATAATCTTCTAGCCCTACATGTCATCTTGATTGTTGTAGTTTGCACGCTGATCTGGTCAAGAGAGGAATATATATTTTAATTTGTGGTGGGGTAAATGTTAGAGGTTGCAGCACATATTATACAATGTGTGTCTTTTAGCTAAGCTTAGAGGCAAGCATGTGGGGCCCATGCTATGATGTGCTGCGTCAACTCGTATAACAAGGAGAAGCTTGATTACTAGTAGTACGCCCTCTCCCTCGCCCATGCGCGTGGTGGCTCGCAGACGAGGAGAGCCTTTTGCTTTTACTACTCCTACAACAAGCTCTCCCTCGCCCACGCCGTGGACGGGACATGCAGCAATTGATTCGATATTGTAGAAGTAGTAGTAACATCATTGTTCGACTTCTCGAAGAGGCGAAGAGCCAAGCGCAACCCGAACGTGGCAGTTGCAAACGCTCGCGTGGCAGTCTTATGTGTAGGGGAGGGGCGTGGTGTGGCAGTTTTGTGGCAATTATTTTCTAGTATTGCTGATTGCATCCAATATGTGCCACCATCGGATGCAGATCTTGCGGTTATTGTGGCGATTGCTAGCTATAGTTATCTTAGAAAAAACAAATAATCCAAAAACAAGCCCGACCATGTTTCTTGTTTCTGTTGTTTTTAATGCCTTGAGACGTACTACTACCTAGCACCGCATGCAGCGATCAGTTCATTGCATGCAATCGTATTAATTAGAAAATAAATATTAACTTCTCTTCTTTTCCTCTCTGCCTTGGTCATGGTGCACAATGCAGTAGTCTCTTTTGGACACACATTTAGGTTGATACGGCGAGAATGCCAACGAGTGGGAGGGTAGCGGTTCCCGAAACGTTGAACGGTCAATGGTGCATCCTCATTCAATTAGCATGCAGAGGGAATTAATTAGAGAAGCAGAATGGAGCCAACATGATGTTAATGCAACACAGTTTGTATTCTCATATAAAAGCGCCCCACCACTCCAATCCATCTACTCATAGTCTCTGCGCAACACTGCTCACTCCAATTCAAGACCAAGTGACCAGAAGCCACAAGCACCCATGGCATCAATGGACGAGAGTAGCAGTCGGCTACGCCAGATCATCCAAGACGTTGGCCTGTGGCCCCGCACTGTGCAGCATTTCCAGATGGTGCTGGCGACCACCGGCGTCATAACCCTCGTCAACGCCGGCTTGACCACTCGCATGGGCGAGATGATGGTTCACTCCATCCGCAAGTTCACCGCTGTCAAGAAGCGCACGGGCGACCTTGCCGTACTCCTCCAGCCTGCGCGCCCAGGCTTCTTGTTGACTGCCATCCTCATTGGCCTCCAACGTGATGAACTCTTTGAAGCACTGGTGGCCCTGCAGCTGCCCGAGGTCGCAACAAAGAATGTGCACCTCGAGGCCGCGCTCGCCGTGTAGCGCCTCACCATGCAAGAAACCATCGACCCGCACATCCACGTCTACGAGGAAATCGTCTACACAGGCCACTACAAGGCCAACGAGGATATAAAGACGGTGGCCTTCTTCCACCGGTTGAATCTTTGGATGCCATTGTTTGGAAGAATGTTGAACTGGCCACAAAAGCCGCTGCTACTTAGCCGTCGTTTGGGGGTTGGCACCCTGAGTCGAGGAGGAGGAGGTCGTCAATGAATGCATCTTTCTTCTTGCCTCCTGTAACCAGCACTGCATCGCCCCGTGGCCTTAATGTTTTATTAGTGTATGGCATTTTTATTTTAGTTGTAAATGAAATTATTGTTCGACTTCTTGAAGAGGCGAAGAGCCAAGCACAACCCGAATGTGGGAGTTGCGTACGCTCACGTGCCAGTCTTATGTGTAGGGGAGGGGGTGTGGTGTCGCAGTTTTGTGGCATTTCTTTTCCATTGCTGTTTGTGTCCAATAGGTGCCACCGTCGAATGCAGATCTTACGATTATTGTGTCGATCGCTTATGAAAACCTTATAATCCCAAAACACTTAGGCATGGTGGATTAACTTCACCTCTGTAATGCCCCGAGACTGATGCGCCAAGTGTCTTCTAGTTATTCGCCATCATTGTCATGTCATTTGCTTGCGTGTTGCACTTTGCCATATCATCATCTGCATTTCATCTGCATGTTTATAAAAACTTGCATCCGTTCGGGTTTTCCCGGTTCTCTCCGTTGTCCGTTCTGAGCACAGACACACTCGCACGCGCCCGTCGCACCTCTTAGATCTTGTTTTGTGAGCTGCGGAAAAAACGTTCTCGGAATGGGCCGAGAGTTGATGAGTGGTCTTGGTATATCACCGATAGACCGCCTATCAAATTTCGTTCCATTTGGAGGTCGTTTGATGCCCCAACGGTTAACCGTGTTAACCGTCAGACCCCTTTCTCTTTGCAGCCCAACACCCCTCCATGCAGCCCACTAGCCCATCTAACCCCCCTCCATGCTCTCCATCATTGGATCACGATCGTGTGGGCGAAAACCGCACCTCTTTGGACTCTTCTAGCTCCCCTACCTATATATATATGTCCCTTCCCCCGAAATTTGCGTCCAAACCCTAGCCTCCTTCCACCTCGCCCCGCCGGACAAATCCTCCCACTGCCGAACGTGTCCACCGCCGCCGCCCGGACCAATCCGCCGCCGCCACATGTCCCGCACCGCCTCCCACCGCCGCAGGCCCGCGAGCCCGAAGCGCGCCCGTCGAGCCCATTGTCGCCGCCTGCGCCTCCCGCGCCAAACCCTAGCGCCCGCCCTCGCCAAACTCTGGCGCCACCGTGCTGCGCTGCCCTGCAGTCACCGCGCCGCCGCATCTCCCCTCACCGCTCCGCGGTGCCGTCGCCAGTAGCCTCCACCCTCCTCGCCGCCGGCTCAACCCCGCCCAGATCCGGCGCTCCCTCGCCCGGATCCGGCGCCCCCTCACCAAGGCGCCCCTCTCCAACCACTTCAGCCGCCGCCTCCATCAACCCCGGCAACATCTTCGGACGCCTCGGTTCCCGTGCGAACCCTAGTTTCGGGGTCAATTTCTCACTCGTCCCGAAATTCTCATATTATCTTCACCTCTTTGACATGCCATATCTCCATGCATATAGCTCCGATTTGCGCATATGATATATCAAAATGTTCGCCTCATGGTGCTCTTCATGATAGTGTTATTTGCATGCATGTTAATGTCCATCTTGATGCCTTAATCTTTGTCGCAATACTGCTAAGTGATATAAACTGCTGAAAATTGTTGCATGTTAACATCATATAGGTGTATTGTGAGTGGTGTGACTTTGTCCCTGTTGATTCTATGGTGATGATCTGGACATGCAAATGTTCTTCTCTTTATGCTCTACATGTTTTTGTGCTTTGAATTCATGTTAGTGTGCATATTGACATGTTAATCTCTGTTGCAAAAGTGCATGTTGCTGTTAACTGCTGAAAACTGCAATAACTTGCCCTTCTGTTATTTTTATATCCTTTTGTATGATTTTCTTTTGAGCATCAGGTCTACATGTTTTAGGAGTATAATCATGCCATATTTACAGGGGTGCAATCCATGTATTTTTATATGCCCTGTAGTGAGTGCAACAAGCTTATGAAGTGGGCTACTCGCTGTTAATGTTCTGCCAATGCTGAATCTATTATATCATGATGCCATGTTTGCTTGATGCTACTAATATGCATAATCTGGAGATTATTAGTTGACATGTTTGGATGCCATGTTATTCTCTATCATGGCATTCCTTTTAATGCCCTATATATGTTCTCTAGCATATGTTTCATTGTCATGAACATGCCTATATGTCGTTCCAGTTTTCTGTTAACTTCATGATGCCTTGTTGTGAGCTTGTTATTGATTGATCCATGCCTCTTTTGGATATGCTCCAATTACATATTTTGAAGTATGCTATGTGTACTCTGTTAACATGACATGGTTGTTAATTTTGGACTTCATATGCCTCTGTTCCATGCTTACAAACATGCTATCATAATGTTGTTGTTTTACACTTGCTGAAACTGTTTCAGCATTCAAACTTTTCTTGGTGGTTCCTACTAATCCATGAGCCATGTGTATATGATGTCATGATGTTATTTTCTATTTGTTATGTGTACTTTGATGCCATTCCCTTGGTTGCTATGTATAGTTGCTGGAGCACATTTGTTTCATGCCTCCAACATGTCATCATATGAACTCTGCTCATGTATATGCTCCTGTGTTATAAAGTTGCTTTTTGCATTAATTATACTGGTCTAATCTTGACTAGAAGGGTCTGCGCGCTTTGCTGCGCCATTTTTCTCTTTGACGTTTAGATTCTTAGTTTTTTTTCTATATAAGAATTTTAAGTGGACATGGGATACCTTGTAATAAGAATGCTTGCTAGATCCAAAGTTACACAAGAAAACCAATCCATCATCAATAAGTATGGCCCTGAAAATATAGGTCATAACTTGTAAGCTAAGAACGTCCAGATGACATCAAAACCAAAATGACTTGCATGGTTAACAAACCATGTATAATCCTTCTTCAGCTAGACACATACTCCCTCCGTTCCTAAATATTTGTCTTTCTAGATATTTCAACAAGTGACTACATACGGAGCAAAATGAGTGAATCTACACTCTAAAATATATCTATATACATCTATATGTGGTAGTACATTTGAAATATATAAAAATACAAATATTTAGGAATGGAGGGAGTACTTGGCAAATGAAAACATAAAACAAGGTTGTTTTCATTCTTGTCTATTTCTTCAATACGTCTTTCGTGTGGTTGACTAGTTGTGCTCCATCAATAGTATGTGCTCCAATGATCCCATGCACAGGCACTTGATGGCCGCTTCATAACATGTAATTTTCCCACACCGTTACCCAAATTAAACTCCTATTTGTACATCAATAAAATGTTATCCTTTGTTAAGACGAATGACACTATACAACACAAGAACTCTTTAGTACACTGGATGACTGGAGCTAACTAATTTGCATGGTTTTGAAACATCAATCTATGATCTTGTTTTACCAACCATAAAGTAGATACACTTTGTTATCTCATGACACAAGGTGATTAATATTTGGATTGAACAATTCCCACATCTAGGAGTAATGGAGACCATTTGATTTTTTTTAGTAAAGAATGCATATGTGCTAACAGTTTCACAACTCAAAGCAAGAAACTAATTTCTCCTTATGAGCTATAAAACATAGTGTTTTAGGCTATATTTTCACCTTAAATATCAACCCAGGGCATGCGATGGACAACTTTACTCACAGTACCTTAAGATGCAGAGTCATCCAGTTACTTACAAATTGTATGTATATATCTAGAATCCTCCAGTTTACATCCTTCCATATTTCTTGTTCTAATTCACAAACTCACCACATCCAAGCAATCAACCACATGTGTAACTTAGCTTCAATAAATAAATCGCCATTGCTCATTATTTTGCATAATTACCATGAAAATAATACCTTGGATATACAGAGCCCAAAAAACATCCCTTGCATGATATCCTGCAAATTTCATATAATGAATTCATGAGAAGGCTAAGCTAGTGTGATAGATAAATAGTAGCATGTCAAACTATATCTTTACACTGTAATGGTACTGATCAAATGCCAAAAAATTAAAGGTGATTTATTAGCTTGGCTAGCATAATACTTAATTCAAAGTAAGATAAATTATTGCCTATTTTGGGTTCTTCTTGGCGAGCACAAGAACATACCACTACTTCAATGACCACAAACTGGAATAGCCTCGTCCATAGACATGCCAACAAAATAACATAACCAAGCACACAGACAAAAAAGCAAGAAAATGACATGTTCCCCTCGACATCAGAATCTATCCAAAACATGTGAAAATTGAGGACCAAGCACCATGGCCCCTTAAACTGAACACCTAGCACCCAAATCCAGAAAAATAGGCAGGCAAGGTCATCCTCCCCAACGCTGGCATGCAGACCACTACACAAATACATGCCCCCGCAGTGATTTAATGGGTTGTGCAGCCCAGAAGTGCAAAAGGGCATCCACCGCGGCGCCATGGTGCAAAAGCATCCACAAAACCATACCATGAACCTATTTAGCACAATCCGGCGACGCAAAATCAACCAACCATGGAAGGACACACACAGAAAGAATAACACATGAACGCATTATCCACCAACGCCTCATACAGGAGAAACACACGTGAAGTAAGCACGCGAACAGGTAGGCTAATCCAGGGGAGAAGAAGAAACCGTTGCAGGAACCTGGAAATCAGGCCCAAAGTGAAAGAGCGCAACCCGCCACGGCACTATGGCAGCCCCTCCACAGCGTCAACACTACTACACCGCCACAAGAAGCGCCATCTGCTAGGAGTATCTGCCTCCAGCATATCTGTCCATGCTTGTGTTGCATGCATATGTGGTTCAGGTTTCCAGTATTAGAAGTATGACAAATTTAGGCGATACTATTGGAGATCTTTTTAGCGAGATGGTAGACGACCCAGATTTTAAATTAGTGATCAACACAAACTACCAATGGAACAAAAATGTTCGTAACAACATACTAGTAACCCAGAAAATTGTTGGAAAAATTTAAGTTATCATTTCTCAAATATATCCAAAATCCATGATAAATTATATTGTGTATCTTCAGAGTAAGCAGTTCTAAATTTCACACGAAAAAAAGAATGAAAGTTTCCTAGCACAGAATGCTTCGACGATTGGGAAAAGTATGGAATTTTACCAAACTAAATCAATGTTTTCCTGAAGCCTACATGCTTCATTTTCCAAGGGAACACGAGTTGGAGTAGGACTCGATCCAACTGAAATGTCTCCACTTCACAATATAGAACAAAGTAATCTGTTGTCCAGCCCACAATGGATGCCAGACATCATGAAATAATCACAGCAAGCAGGTATTGAATACCCACCTGATATTTGTGAAAAGTGAAAACTAAAAGAGAAGTAGATGAAAGGAAAAGCAACAAACATGTTTTGTAAGGTGTAGGCACGACCAGAGGAGTTCAGCCCAAGCTTAGTTTGAGTCAGAGCCAAACCAACAAGTGTAATGTCATGCAAGCAACACACATAGCTCATACCGATGGATCCACTCATGTCTATTTCTATATAGAAATTGCTTTACCACTAACCTGAGTAGCTCTGTAGGGGTGATCTCGATGACTTCCTTGCTCACCGCACGGGTGCCCATGTCCAAGTTCCACCGCTCGCAGCACCCAACCTGCGCCTCATCGTCCCCGTCCATGTCGCCACCTCGAGCACACCCGGGCCGAACCTGAGCACCACCGCCCACGTGGTTCGTGTTCGCACGGGTCAGCTCAGCAGAACGACATCAGGCACACGAACCGCACCCAACCAACCGGCCGACCATGCCATGCCACACTGTGGCCACGGGTGACCGGAGGCAGGACGAAGGCCCCAAAGACGTCCGCCAGCGCTGCACGTAGAGTACGACCGCAGCCGCACAGGACCATATGGACATGCGCGCGCACCACACCAGAAAGAAACGAAAAGAGTGACCCGACCCAACCCGAGCCATCCTGCTCCAGAATCCAGACCCCGTCGTTCCACTGTGCATTCTCGAGCAGCCATGCCACATGCACGCGCGCTGTAGAGGGAGAGAGGAGGCGGAAACCCTAGCTCGCATAGCGCACCTACCACAGCGCGCGCTCAACAAGCCTACAGTCAGTTGCGGGGGGTCTGCACACTGGCCATCGGATGGTGTCGATGAGCACAACGCCCAAGCCGCTCGAGGCCGCGACGGCTACCGTGGGAGGAGGCGTCAGAGATGGCGGAGGGGGAAGGGGAAGGAGCAGCAGGTGGCGGTGGCCGCGGGGCCACGGATGGCCGTGCCAGCTAACGCGGCGGCCGAGGAAGCCAAGATGAAGACCAGGAAAGCCTACACCATCACCAGGTCCAGGGAGAGCTGGATCGAGAACAGGGAAGAAGGACGTGATCACGTGAGAGAAGGAGGGGGCGGAGCCTGCAACAGCTAGGTTAGCAGTGGCCGCAAACCCTAGCGTGGCGGCGGCTGGAAGAAGAGAAGAGAGATGGGAAGGTGGAGACGGGAAGGTGGGATATGGGCTTGGGCCTTGGGGTCATACGAGGGCAGCTATCAGCGAACTACCGACTGAAAATCAGATGCCAAGTGGTCCCAACAGCCGCGATTAACCACAAGGCTCCAATTCGTGGGAGCTTAGTAACCGTACTGATGCCTATGAACCCGAACCTTAATTAAATTTGAATTTTGTTATTTGTACATGAAGTGCATGTCAATTTAGTGCTCATATGATTCCTGTAGCATGTTGTTTTGATGGTTGCAAAGTGCCTAGTTGCTATTTCAGGCAGATTGTTGTTATATCTTGTTTGGAGTGTATGTGTTGCAGTGTTGCTCCGTTTTGAGCATGCTTTATGTGAAACTTGCTTAGAATTGTATGTAGTTTCATCATGTCATGTTGAATCCTTGTTTTGAGTGTGTGTGCTTGATGTTTGAATACATATTGCATCAATGTCATGTTTAACTTGTTTTGCTCATATCTTCTAGGTCATAGCTCCGAATTAAATGAACTTTATATGTTATTTGACTAGATTTTTGTGTAGATCATCTTGGTGCATCTTAACTTGTTGTTTAAAAACTTGAACATAAGGTTTATCTAGATCTGGACCAATTTCGAAATTTGCATATGAGGACTTACCGGATTTGTTATATGTTGTTTCCGGCCTCATTTAAACTTGCTTTGATGTGTTGTTCTTGTTTGCATCATCTCTTGCCATGAGTAGCATCATATAGCCTTGTCATGCATCATACTTGGTTGAGCACCATGTCATGTTTATGTGTTGTGTGTTTACCATGTTGTTTGCTTCTTTTCGGTTGTGCTTCTTCTTGATAGTTCCTATTTTATTGCGATCGTGAGGATTCATTCGACTATGCTTGGTTCGTCTTCTCCAGTTCGTCGTCTTCATGGACTCGTTCTTCTTCCTAGCGGGATTTCAGGCAAGATGACCGTTACCCTGGATCTCACTACTATCATTGCTATGCTAGTTGTCTTGATGCTATCGTTATGTCGCGCTTCCTACCACTTGTTTATCAGGTCTCCCAAATTGCCATGTCAACCTCGAACCCTTTTTCACCCTTCTAGCAAACCGTTGTTTGGCTAAGTTACCGCTGTTACTCAGCCCCTCTTATAGCATTGTTAGTTGTAGGTGAAGTTGAAGATTGCTCCATGTTGGAACATGATTATGTTGGGATATCACAATATCTCTTATTTTATTTAATGCATCTATATACCTGGTAAAGGGTGGAAGGCTCGGCCTTATGCCTGGTGTTTTTTTCCACTCTTGCTGCCTTAGTTTCCGTCATACCGGTGTTATGTTCCTTGATTTTGCGTTCCTTACGCGGTTGGGGTTATGGGACCCCCTTGACAGTTCGCTTTGAATAAAACTCTTCCAGCAAGGCCCAACCTTGGTTTTACTTTTGCCTAACAACCTATAACTTTCCCTTGGGGTTGCAAACCCGAGGGTCATCTTTATTTAACCCCCCCCCCCTGAGGGAGTCCTAGATTAATTGGTCCTCGGGCATCCGTCTTGTTGGCATGGGCCGGACTGATGGGCTGTGAAGATACAAGACCGAAGACTCTCACCCGTGTCCAGATAGGACTCTCCTTGGCGTGGGAGGCAAGCTTGGCTTCGGATATGAAGATTACTTTCTCTATAACCAACTTTGTACAACCCTAGTCCCCTCCGGTGTCTATATAAACCAGAGGGTTTAGTCCGTAGGGCACAATCATAATCATATAGGCTAGACTTCTGGGGTTTTAGCCATTATGATCTCGTGGTAGATCAACTCTTGAAATACTCATATTCATCAAGATCAATCAAGCAGGAAGTAGGGTATTACTTCCATAGAGAGGGCCCGAACCTGGGTAAACATCATGTCCCCCGCCTCATGTTACCATCGACCTTAGACGCGCAGTTCGGGACCCCCTACCCGAGATCCGCCAGTTTTGACACCGACATTGGTGCTTTCATTGAGAGTTTCGCTGCATCGTCACCAAAAGGTTTGATGGCTCCGTCAATCATCTACAACAATGCAGTCCAGGGGGAGGTTTTCCTTCCCGAATAGATCTTCGTATTCGGTGGCTTCGCACTGCGGGCCAACTCACTTGGCCATCTAAAGCAGATTGACAGCTATGCCCCTGGCCATCAGGTCAGGTTTGGAAGCTTGAATTATGTTGCCGATATCCACGGAGACTTGATCTTCGCGGATTCGAGCCCACGACAGCCGCTCCCTGCCACCACGATGTGTTGGAAATATGCCCTAGAGGCAATAATAAAAGTGTTATTATTATATTTCTTTGTTCATGATAATAGTCTTTTATTCATGCTATAACTGTATTATCCGAAAATCGTAATACACATGTGAATACATAGACCACAATGTGTCCTTAGTGAGCCTCTAGTTGACTAGCTCGTTGTGATCAACAGATAGTCATGGTTTCCTGGCTATGGACATTGGATGTCGTTCATAACGGGATCACATCATTAGGAGAATGATGTGATGGACAAGACCCAATCCTAAGCATAGCACAAAGATCGTGTAGTTCGTTTGCTAGAGCTTTGCCAATGTCAAGTATCTCTTCCTTAGACCATGAGATCGTGTAACTCCCTGATACCGTAAGAGTGCTTTAGGTGTACCAAACGTCACAACGTAACTGGGTGATTATAAAGGTGCACTACAGGTATCTCCGAAAGTGTCTGTTGGGTTGACACGGATCGAGACTGGGATTTGTCACTCCGTGTAAACGGAGAGGTATCTCTGGGCCCACTCGGTAGGACATCATCATAATGTGCACAATGTGACCAAGGGGTTGATCACGGGATGATGTGTTACGGAACGAGTAAAGAGACTTGCCGGTAACGAGATTGAACAAGGTATCGGTATACCGACGATCGAATCTCGGGCAAGTACAATACCGCTAGACAAAGGGAATTGTATACGGGATCGATTGAGTCCTTGACATCGTGGTTCATCCGATGAGATCATCGTGGAACATGTGGGAGCCAACATGGGTATCCAGATCCCGCTATTGGTTATTGACCGGAGAACGTCTTGGTCATGTCTACATGTCTCCCGAACCCGTAGGGTCTACACACTTAAGGTTCGATGACGCTAGGGTTATAAAGGAAGCTTGTATGTGGTTACCGAATGTTGTTCGGAGTCCCGGATGAGATCCCGGACGTCACGAGGAGTTCCGGAATGGTCCGGAGGTAAAGATTTATATATGGAAAGTTGTTGTTCGGGTTCCGGAAAAAGTTCGGGTTTTTTCGGTATTGTACCGGGAAGCTTCCAGAAGGTTCCGGAGGATTCTGGAGCGGTCCGAAGGTCCGGAAATTGTTCCACCACGTCCAATACAGCAGCATGGGCTGTAAGGGGGCGCCCTAGCCTTAATGGGCCAGGGGAACCAGCCCCCCAAGGCCCATGCGCATGGGAAGGGGGAAACCCTAAAGGGGGAGGCCTCCACTTGACTTGGGAGGCACTCCTCCTCCCTTGGCCGCCCCCCTTAGATGGGATCTAGGGCTGGCCGGACCCCTTGGGGTGGAAAACCCTAAAGGGGGCGCAGCCCCCCCTTCCCCCTATATATAGTTGAGGTTTGGGGCTGTCATACACATGAGAACTTCTCCCTCTTGGTGCAGCCCTACCTCTCTCCCTACTCCTCCTCTCCCGTGGTGCTTGGCGAAGCCCTACTGGATTGCCACGCTCCTCCACCACCACCATGCCGTTGTGCTGCTGTTGGATGGAGTCTTCCTCAACCTCTCCCTCTCTCCTTGCTGGATCAAGGCGTGGGAGACGTCACCGGGCTGTACGTGTGTTGAACGCGGAGGTGCCGTCCGTTCGGCACTAGGATCTCCGGTGATTTGGATCACGACGAGTACGAATCCTTCAACCCCGTTCTCTTGAACGCTTCCGCTTAGCGATCTACAAGGGTATGTAGATGCACTCTCCTTCCCCTCGTTGCTGGTTTCTCCATAGATAGATCTTGGTGACACGTAGGAAAATTTTGAATTTCTGCTACGTTCCCCAACAGTGGCATCATGAGCTAGGTCTATTGCGTAGATTCTTTGCACGAGTAGAACACAAAGTAGTTGTGGGCATTGATTTTGTTCAATATGCTTACCGTTACTAGTCCAATCTTGTTTCGACGGTATTGTGGGATGAAGCGGCCCGGGCCGACCTTACACGTACTCTTACGTGAGACAGGTTCCACCGATTGACATGCACTTGGTGCATAAGGTGGCTAGCGGGTGCCAGTCTCTCCCACTTTACTCGGAACGGATTCGATGAAAAGGGTCCTTATGAAGGGTAAATAGCAATTGGCATATCACGTTGTGGTTTTGCGTAGGTAAGAAACGTTCTTGCTAGAAACCCATAGCAGCCACGTAAAACATGCAAACAACAATTAGAGGACGTCTAACTTGTTTTTGCAGGGTATGCTATGTGATGTGATATGGCCAAGAAGAATGTGATGAATGATATGTGATGTATGAGATTGATCATGTTCTTGTAATAGGATTCACGACTTGCATGTCGATGAGTATGACAACCGGCAGGAGCCATAGGAGTTGTCTTTATTTATTGTATGACCTGCGTGTCATTGAAGAACGCCATGTAACTTACTTTACTTTATTGCTAAACGCATTAGCCATAGAAGTAGAAGTAGTCGTTGGCGTGACAACTTCATGAAGACACGATGATGGAGATCATGATGATGGAGATCATGGTGTCAAGCCGGTGACAAGATGATCATGGAGCCCCGAAGATGGAGATCAATGGAGCTATATGATATTGGCCATATCATGTCACAACTATATAATTGCATGTGATGTTTATTATGATTATGCATCTTGTTTACTTAGGACGACGGTAGTAAATAAGATGATCCCTTACAAAATTTCAAGAAGTGTTCTCCCCTAACTGTGCACCGTTGCTATAGTTCGTCGCTTCTAAGCACCACGTGATGATCGGGTGTGATGGATTCTTACGTTCACATACAACGGGTGTAAGACAGTTTTACACAGCGAAAACACTTAGGGTTAACTTGACGAGCCTAGCATGTGCAGACATGGCCTCGGAACACGGAGACCGAAAGGTCGAGCATGAGTCGTATAGTAGATACGATCAACATGAAGATGTTCACCGATGATGACTAGTCCGTCTCACGTGATGATCGGACATGGCCTAGTTGACTCAGATCATGTAATCACTTAGATGACCAGAGGGATGTCTATCTAAGTGGGAGTTCATAAGATGAACTTAATTATCCTGAACATAGTCAAAAGACCTTTTGCAAATTATGTCGTAAGCTCGCGCTTTAGTTCCACTGTTTAGATATGTTCCTAGAGAAAATATAGTTGAAAGTTGATAGTAGCGATTATGCGATCGGTAGAAAGCTTATGTCCTTACTGCACCGCTCAGTGTGCTGAACCCCAAACGTCGTTTGTTGATGTTGCGAACATCGGACATACACGTTTTGATAACTACGTGATAGTTCAGTTAAATGGTTTAAGTAGAGGCACCAAAGACGTTTTTGAAACATCGCGGAACATATGAGATGTTTTCGAGGGCTGAAATTGGGATTTCAGGCTCATGCCCACGTCAAGAGGTATAAGACCTCCGACGATTTTCTTAGCCTGCAAACTAAGGGAGAAAAGCTCAATCGTTGAGCTTGTGCTCAGATTGTCTGAGTGCGACAATCACTTGAATCGAGTGGGAGTTGATCTTCCAGATGAGATAGTGATGTTTCTCCAAAGTCATTGCCACCAAGCTGCTAGAGCTTCGTGATGAACTATAACATATCAGGGATAGATATGATGATCCTTGAGGTATTCACGATGTTTGACACCGCGAAAGTAGAAATCAAGAAGGAGCATCAATTGTTGATGGTTGGTAAAACCACTAGTTTCAAGAAGGGCAAGGGCAAGAAGGGATACTTCATGAAACGGCAAATCAGCTGCTGCTCCAGTGAAGAAACCCAAGGTTGAACCCAAACCCGAGACTAAGTGCTTCTGTGATAAGGGGAATAGTCACTAGAGCAGAATTACCCTAGATACTTGGTAGATGAGAAGGATGGCAAGGTCAATAGAAGTATATTGGATATACATTATGTTAATGTGTACTTTACTAGTACTCCTAGTAGCACCAGGGTATAAGATACCGGTTCGGTTGCTAAGTGTTAGTAACTCGAAATAAAAGAGCTACGGAATAAACGGAGACTAGCTAAAGGTGAGCTGATGATATGTGTTGGAAGTGTTTCCAAGTTTGATGTGATCAAACATCGCACGCTCCCTCTACCATCAAGATTAGTATTAAACCTAAATAATTGTCATTTGGTGTTTGCGTTGAGCATAGACATGATTGGATTATGTCTATCGCAATACGGTTATTCATTTAAGGAGAATAATGGTTACTCTATTTATTTGAATAATACCTTCAATGGTCTTGCACCTAAAGGAATGGTTTATTGAATCTCGATCGTAGTGATACACATTTTCATGCCAAAAGGTATAAGATAGTTATGATAGTACCACTTACTTGTGGCACTGCCATGTAAATCATATTGGTGTAAAACGCATGAAGAAGCTCCATGTTGATGGATCTTTGGACTCACTTGTTTTTGAAAAGTTTGAGACATGCGAGCCATGTCTATTGGTGTATACGCATGAAGAAACTCCATGCAGATGGATCGTTTGGACTCACTTGATTTTTGATCACTTGAGATATGCAAATTACACCACATGGGCAAGATGACTGAAAGCCTCGTTTTCAGTAAAATGGAACAAGATAGCAACTTGTTGGAAGCAACACATTTCGATGTGTGCAGCCCAATGAGTGCTGAGGCATGTAGTGAATACCGTTATGTTCTTACTTCACAGATGATTCGAGTAGATGTTGAGTATATTTACTTGATGAAACACAAGTCTGAATTATTGAATGGTTCAAGTAATTTCAGAGTGAAGTTTAAGATCTTCGTGACAAGAGGATAGAATGTCTATGATATGATCATAGAGATGAATATCTGAGCTACGAGTTTTGGCACACAATTAAGACATTGTGGAAATTGTTTCACCATTAATACCGCCTGGAACACCATAGTGTGATGGTGTGTCCGAACATCATAGTAGCACCCTATTGGATATGGTGCGTACCTTGATGTCTCTTATCAAATTACCACTATTGTTCATGGGTTAGGCATTAGAGACAACCACATTCACTTTAAATAGGGCACCACGTATTTCCGTTGAGATGACACCGTATGAACTATGGTTTAGAGAAACCTAAGCTGTCATTTCTTAAAAGTTTGGGGCTGCGACGCTTATGTGAAAAAGTTTCAGGTTGATAAGCTTGAACCCAAAGCGGACAAAATGCATCTTCATAGGACACCCAAAACAGTTGGGTATACCTCCAAATTCAGATCCGAAAGCAATAGGGATTGTTTCTTGAATCGGGTCCTTTCTCGAGAAAAGGTTTGTCTCGAAGAATTGAGTGGGAGGATGGTGGAGACTTGATGAGGTTATTGAACCGTCACTTCAACTAGTGTGTAGCAGGGCATAGGAAGTTGTTCCTGTGGCACCTACACCAATTGAAGTAGAAGCTTATGATAGTGATCATGAAGTTTTGGATCAAGTCACTACCGTACCTCGTAGGGTGACAAGGATGCATACCACTTCAGAGTGGCACAGTAATCCTGTCTTGAAGGTCATGTTGCTAGACAACAATGAACCTACGAGCTATGGAGAAGCGATGGTGGGCCCAAATTCCGACAAATGGTTAGAAGCCATGAAATCCGAGATAGGATCCATGTATCATAACAAAGCATGGACTTTGGTGGACTTGCCCAATGATCGGCAAGCCATTAAGATAAATGGATCTTTAAGAAGAAGACAGACGTGGACGGTAATGTCACCATCTATGAAGCTCGACTTGTGGCGAAGAGTTTTTCACAAGTTCAAGGAGTTGACTACGATGAGATTTTCTCATTCGTAGCGATGCTTAAGTCCGTCGGAATCATGTTAGCATAAGCTGCATTTATGAAATCTGGCAGATGGATGTCAAAACGAGTTTCCTTACCAACTTTCATAAGGAAAGGTTGTATGTGATACAATCAGAAAGGTTTTGTTGATCCTAAGGATGCTAAAAGGTATGCTAGCTCCAGCAATCCTTCTAAGGACTGGAGTAAGCATCTAGGAGTTGGAATGTGCGCTTTGATGAGATGATCAAAGATTTTGGGTTTATACAAAGTTCATGAGAAACTTGTATTTCCAAAGAAGTGAGTGGGAGCACTATAGATTTTCTGATGATTATATGTTGTTGACATATTGATGATCTGAAATGATGTAGAATTTCTAGAAAGCATATAGGGTTATTTGAAAGGTGTTTTTTAATAGAAAACCTGGAATAAGCTACTTGAACATTGAGCATCAAGATCTATGAGGATGGATCAAAATGCTTAATGGTACTTTCAAATGAGCACATACCTTGACATGATCTTGAAGGTATTCAAGATGGATCAGTCAAAGAAGAAGTTCTTGCCTGAGTTGTAAGGTATGAAGTTAAGACTTAAAGCTCGACCATGGCAGAATAGAGAGAAAGGACGAAGGTCATCTCCTATGCTTAAGACATAGGCTCTACAGTATGCTATGCTGTGTACCGCACCTGAAGTGTGCCTTGCCATGAGTTAGTCAAGGGGTACAAGAGTGATCCAAGAATGGATCACAGACAGCGGTCAAAGTTATCCTTAGTAACTAGTGGACTAAGGAATTTTCTCGATTATGGAGGTGGTAAAAGAGTTCGTCGTAAAGGTTACGTCGATGCAAGCTTAACACCTATCCGGATAGCTCTAAGTAGAGATACCAGATACGTATAATGGGGCAACAATTTAGAATAGCTCCAAGTGGAACAGTTATTTGGAATGGATCCAAATAGAACGTGGTAGCTACATCTAGGAGATGACATAGAGATTTGTAAAGCACACACGGATCTGAAAGGTTCAGACCCGTTGACTAAAAACCTCTCTCACAAGCAACATGATCAAACCCAAGACTCTTTGGATGTTGGTCACATGGTGATGTGACCTGTCAGTGTTAACCACATGGTGATGTGAACTAGATTATTGACTCTAGTGCAAGTGGGAGACTGTTGGAAATATGCCCTAGAGGCAATAATAAAAGTGTTATTATTATATTTCTTTGTTCATGATAATAGTCTTTTATTCATGCTATAACTGTATTATCCAGAAATCGTAATACACGTGTGAATACATAGACCACAATATGTCCCTAGTGAGCCTCTAGTTGACTAGCTCGTTGTGATCAACAGATAGTCATGGTTTCCTGGCTATGGACATTGGATGTCGTTGATAACGGGATCACATCATTAGGAGAATGATGTGATGGACAAGACCCAATCCTAAGCATAGCACAAAGATCGTGTAGTTCGTTTGCTAGAGCTTTGCCAATGTCAAGTATCTCTTCCTTAGACCATGAGATCGTGTAACTCCCTGATACCGTAAGAGTGCTTTGGGTGTACCAAACGTCACAACATAACTGGGTGATTATAAAGGTGCACTACAGGTATCTCCGAAAGTGTCTGTTGGGTTGACACGGATCGAGACTAGGATTTGTCACTCCGTGTAAACGGAGAGGTATCTCTGGGCCCACTCGGTAGGACATCATCATAATGTGCACAATGTGACCAAGGGGTTGATCACGGGATGATGTGTTACGGAACGAGTAAAGAGACTTGCCGGTAACGAGATTGAACAAGGTATCGGTATACCGACGATCGAATCTCGGGCAAGTACAATACCGCTAGACAAAGGGAATTGTATACGGGATCGATTGAGTCCTTGACATCGTGGTTCATCCGATGAGATCATCGTGGAACATGTGGGAGCCAACATGGGTATCCAGATCCCGCTGTTGGTTATTGACCGGAGAACGTCTCGGTCATGTCTACATGTCTCCCGAACCCGTAGGGTCTACACACTTAAGGTTCGATGACGCTAGGGTTATAAAGGAAGCTTGTATGTGGTTACCGAATGTTGTTCGGAGTCCCGGATGAGATCCCGGACATCACGAGGAGTTCCGGAATGGTCCGGAGGTAAAGATTTATATATGGAAAGTTGTTGTTCGGGTTCCGGAAAAAGTTCGGGTTTTTTCGGTATTGTACCGGGAAGCTTCCAGAAGGTTCCGGAGGATTCTGGAGGGGTCCGGAGGTCCGGAAATTGTTCCACCATGTCCAATACAGCAGCATGGGCTGTAACGGGGCGCCCTAGCCTTAATGGGCTAGGGGAACCAGCCCCCCAAGGCCCATGCGCATGGGAAGGGGGAACCCTAAAGGGGGAGGCCTCCACTTGACTTGGGAGGCACTCCTCCTCCCTTGGCCGCCCCCCTTAGATGGGATCTAGGGCTGGCCGCACCCCTTGGGGTGGGAAACCCTAAAGGGGGCGCAGCCCCCCCTTCCCCCTATATATAGTTGAGGTTTGGGGCTGTCATACACATGAGAACTTCTCCCTCTTGGTGCAGCCCTACCTCTCTCCCTACTCCTCCTCTCCCGTGGTGCTTGGCGAAGCCTTGCTGGATTGCCACGCTCCTCCACCACCACCACGCCGTTGTGCTGCTATTGGATGGAGTCTTCCTCAACCTCTCCCTCTCTCCTTGCTGGATCAAGGCGTGGGAGATGTCACCGGGCTGTACGTGTGTTGAACGCGGAGGTGCCGTCCGTTCGGCACTAGGATCTCCGGTGATTTGGATCACGACGAGTACGACTCCTTCAACCCCGTTCTCTTGAATGCTTCCGCTTAGCGATCTACAAGGGTATGTAGATGCACTCTCCTTCCCCTCGTTGCTGGTTTCTCCATAGATAGATCTTGATGACACGTAGGAAAATTTTGAATTTCTGCTACGTTCCCCAACACGATGAACATGACCTAAATTTTTCATCGGACCGTGCCCATGAGATAGCGCCTATAACTGCTCTGGCCCTAGATCTGAAGTAGATTACGCTATCCGAGAAAGGGAAGCTCAACCCCGCCACGGAAGCCGCAGACTCAGCAGCGTTAGAGCCGCACACAGATCCAACCTCGGGCGGGCCCTGCTACATCTTGAGCTTGCATTAGTTTTCCCCTTGAAGAGGAAAGGGTGATGCAGCAAAGTAGCGTAAGTATTTCCCTCGGTTTTTGAGAACCAAGGTACCAATCCAGTAGGAGGCTCCTCAAAAGTCCCACGCACCTACACAAACAAACAAGAACCTCACAACCAACACGATAAAGGGGTTGTCAATCCATTCACCGTAACTTGCGAAAGTGAGATCTGATAGAGATAATAAGATAAGATAAATATTTTTGGTATTTTTATGATATAGATGGAAAAGTAAAGATGCAAATAAAAGTAGATGGAAAACTTATATGATAAAACATAAACCCGGGGGCCATAGGTTTCACTAGTGGCTTCTCTCAAGATAGCATAAGTATTACGGTGGGTGAACAAATTAATGTCGAGCAATTGATAGAAAAGCGCATAGTTATGAGATTATCTAGGCATGATCATGTATATAGGCATCACGTCTGTGACAAGTAGATCATAATGATTCTGCATCTACTACTATTACTCCACACATCGACCGACTCCTGCCTGCATCTAGAGTATTAAGTTCATGAAGAACAGAGTAACACACTAAGAAAGATGACATCATGTAGAGGGATAAACTCATGCAATATGATATAAACCCCATCTTTTTATCCTCGATGGCAACAATACAATACGTGCCTTGCTGCCCCTGCTGTCACTGGGAAAGGACACCGCAAGATTGAACCCAAAGCTAAGCACTTCTCCCATTGCAAGAAAGATCAATCTAGTAGGCCAAACCAAACTGATAATTCGAAGAGACTTGCAAAGATAACTTAATCACACATAAAAGAATTCAGAGGAGATTCAAATATTTCTCATAGATAAACTTGATCATAAACCCACAATTCATCAGATCTCGACAAACACACCGCAAAAAGAGTTACATCAAATAGATCTCCAAGAAGATCGAGGAGAACTTTGTATTGAGATTCAAAGAGAGAGAAGAAGCCATCTAGCTAATAACTATGGACCCGAAGGTCTGTGGTAAACTACTCACAACTCATCAAAGAGGCCTTGGAGATGATGTAGAGGCCCTCTATGGTCGATTCCCCCTCCGATGGAGCGCCGGCGAAGGCTCCAAGATGGGATCTCACGGGTACAGAAGGTTGCGGCGGTGTAAATAGTTTTTCATGGTGCTCCTGGATGTTTTCGGGGTACGTGGGTATATTTAGGAGGAAAAAGTACGTCGGTGGAGCAACGAGGGGCCCACGAGGGTGGGGGCGCGCCCACCCCCAGGGGGCGCGCCGGGCACCCTCGTGGCTGCCTTGTTCGTTGCTTGACGTCCACTCCAAGTTCCTTGGATTGCGTTTGTTCCAAAAAGATCGCTCCCGGAGGTTTCATTCCGTTTGGACTCCGTTTGATATTCCTTTCCTTCGAGACACTGAAATTGGCAAAAAAACAACAATTCGGGCTGGGCCTTCGGTTAGTAGGTTAGTCCCAAAAATGATATAAAAGTGTAGAGTAAAGCCCATAAACATACAAAACGGGTAATATAATAGCATGGAACAATCAAAAATTATAGATACGTTGGAGACGTATCAAGCATCCCCAAGCTTAATTCCTGCTTATCCTCGAGTAGGTAAATGATAAAAAAACAGACTTTTTGATGTGGAATGCTACCTAGCAAAATTCTCAATGTAATTTTCTTTATTGTGGCATGATTGTTCAGATCCAAATGATTCAAGATAAAAGCTTATAAGACATAAAAATAGTAATACTTGAAGCATACTAACAAATAATCATGTCTTATCAAAATAGCATAGCCAAAGAAAGATTATCCCTGCAAAATCATATAGTTAGGCCATGCTTCATTTTCATCACACAAAATACTCCCATCATGCACAACCCCGGTTTCAGCCAAGCAATTGGTTCATACTTCCTAACACACTTTAGCTTTTTCAACTCTTACGCAATACATGAGCACAAGCCATGGACATAGCACTATATGTGGTATATGGTGGTTGTGAAGACAAAAAGGGAGAAGATAGTCTCACATCAACTAGGCCTATCAACGGGCTATGGAGATGCCCATTAATAGATATCAATGTGAGTGAGTAGGGATTGCCATGCAACAGATGCACTAGAGCTATAAATGTATGAAAGCTCAACAAAAGAAACTAAGTGGGTGTGCATCCAACTTGCTTGCTCACGAAGACCTAGGGCATTTTGAGGAAGCCCATCATTGGAATATACAAGCCAAGTTCTATATTGAAAAATTCCCACTAGTATATGAAAGTGACAACATAGGAGACTCTCTATCATGAAGATCATGGTGCTATTTTGAAGCACAAGTGTGGAAAAGAGATAGTAGCATTGTCCCTTCTCTCTTTCTCTCATTTTCATTTTCATTTTTTTATTTGGTGGGCTTCTTTGGCCTTTTTTTTATATGGTCTTCTTTGGCCTCTTTTTTTATTTACAAAGTCCAAGGTCTCATCCCTACTCTTGGGGGAATCATAGTCTTCATCATCCTTTCCTCACTTGGGACAATGCTCTAATAATGAAGATCATCACACCTTTATTGATTTACAACGCAAGAATTACAACTCGATACTTGGAACAAAATATGACTCTATGTGAATGCCTTCGGCGGTGTACCGGGATATGTAAAGAATCAAGAGTGACATGTATGAAAAATTATGAAGGTGGCCTTGCCACAAATACGATGTCAACTACATGATCATGCAAAGAGCAATATGACAATGATGGAGCGTGTCATAATAAACGGAACGGTGAAAACTTGCATGCCAATATATCTTGAAATGGCTACGGAAATGCCATAATAGGTAGGTATGGTGGCTGTTTTGAGGAAGGTAAATAATGGGTGCATGATACCGGCGAAGGTTGCACGGCATAATAAAGGCTAGCAAAGTGGAAGGGTGAGTGTGCGTGTATCCATGGACTCACATTAGTCATAAATAACTCATATACTTATTGCAAAAGTCTACTTGCCCTCGAAGCAAAGTACTACTACGCATGCTCCCAGGGGAAGGGTTGGTAGGAGTTAACCATCATGCGATCCCGACCTCCACTCATAAGGAAGACAATTAAAAGAGCACCCCATGCAACAAATTTGTCACATAACTTTTACCATACGTGCATGCTACGGGACTTGCCAACTTCAACACAAGTATTTCTCAATTTCATAATTACCCAACTAGCATGATTCTAACATTACCACCTTTATATCTCAAAACAATTATCAAGCATCAAATTGATCATAGTGTTTTATGCACTTTCTATGATAGTTTTTATTATACCCAACTTGGATGCTCATCATTCTAGGACCAAATTTATAACCATAGCAAATACCATGTTGTTCTAAAAGACTCTCAAAATGATATAAGTGAAGCATGAGAGATCAACAATTTCTACAAAATTAAGCCACCACCGTGCTCTAAAAAGTATAAGTGAAGCCCATAGAGCAAAACTACCTAGCTCAAAAGATATAAGTGAAGCACTTAGAGTGTTCTAATAAATTATAAATCATGTGGGTTTCTCCCAAAAGTTGTGTACATCAAGGATGATTGTGTAAATCTAAAAATCAAATACTAATATCATACATGACGCTCCAAGCAAAACACATATCATGTGGCGAATAAAAATATAGCTCCAAGTAAAGTTACCGATAGACGAAGACGAAAGAGGGGATGCCTTCCAGGGCATCCCTAAGCTTAGGCTTTTGGTTATCCTTGAATATCTTGGTGTGCCATGGGCATCCCCAAGCTTAGGCTCTTGCCACTCGTTATTCCATAGTCCATCAAATCTTTACCCAAAACTTGAAACCTTCACAACACAAAACTCAACAGGAAATCTCATAAGCTCCGTTAGTGCAAGAAAGAAAAACCACCACATAAGGTACTGTAATGAACTCATTATTTATTTATATTGGTGTTAAACCTATTGTATTCCAACTTCTCTATGGTTCATACCCCCCGATACTAGCCATAGATGCATCAAAATAAGCAAACAACACACGAAAAACTGAATCTGTCAAAAACAGAACAGTCTGTAGCAATCTGTAACTCTCTAATACTTATGGAACTCTAAAAATACTACCAAAATAGGAAGTCCTGGTAAATTTGTCTATTGATCAACAGCAAAAAGAATCAACGCAAAAGTACGTTTCTGTGAATTACTAAAATTATTTTCATGCGCGTAAAGTTTCTATTTTTCAGCAGAATCAATTAACTGTCACCGTAGATTATCCTATAGGTTCTACTTGGCACAAACACTAATTAAAACATAAAAACACATCTAAACAGAAGCTAGATAAAAAATTTATTACTAGACATAAGCAAAAAGCAAGAAACAAAAATAAAATTGGGTTGCCTCCCAACTAGCGCTATTGTCTAACGCCCCTAGCTAGGCATAAAAGCGAGGATAGATCTAAGTGGTGCCATCTTTGACATTCAATTCCTCAATAGAGCACTTATAATTTTTAGGGGTTTCTTCCTTTTTAGCAATGGTTAAGCTCCTAGACAAGAATTAAAGAAATTCATTTGTAGCAAAAGGTTCTTTAATGATAGAGAGACAATTGGGGTGAACACTTATTGATTTGAGATCCGCATTTTCCTTACTAGAAGATTCACCCTTATTTTTAGGAACATAAATAAATTTGGCAGTTTGGTAGGAGGAGCTGGAGTGTTTTTCACAGATGAAAAGGCCGACCCTAAGTTGGTAATAATATCCTCAAGTTTACCGATTCGCGTAGAATCTAGATCTCTTCTTTCATTAACTATAGGTTCTTTCTCTTTAAAAAAATTCAAAGTAACTCCAACCCTAGATCCATATTGGGTAATTTGGTTATGAATCTTTTTATCTAAATTTTCAATCAACTCAACAGTAGCAACTTTATTTTCAATAATTTCAAGCCTTTGCATCACATGTTCTAGAGTCAAAATAGTCCCATTTACCAAGAGAGGAGGTGGACCAAACAAATCTAACATAGCATTATAAGCATCAAAGGTATGGCTATCCAAAAATTCCCTCCGGTAATGGTATCAAGAATGCATCTATTTCACGGAGTAATGCCTACATAAAAATTGCGAAGAAGAACAGAAGTAGAAAGCTTCCTAGTAGATCTATTTTGAGCATTGCAAATTATGCCAAGCATCTTTTAGATTTTCTCTCTCCCTTTGCTTAAAAGTAAGAATTTCATGTTCGGGAGTAATAACAAGGATAGGAGGACTAGCCATGACAACGAGCAAACAAAAGAGAGGTAGAAGGCGAACGGGAAAGAGAGGGCGAATAAAATGGCAAGGGTGAAGTGGGGGGAGGAAAACGAGAGGCAAATGGCAAATAATGTAATACGAGGGAGATGAGTTTGTGATGGGTACTTGGTATGTCTTGACTGGAGCGAAGACCTCCCCGGCAACGGCGCCAGAAATCCTTCTTGCTACGTCTTGAGCTTGCGCTGGTTTTTCCCTTGAAGAGGAAAGGGTGATGCAGCAAAGTAGCATAAGTATTTCCCTCAGTTTTTGCGAACCAAGGAATCAATCCAGTAGGAGGCTCCCCAAAAGTCCCACGCACCTAGACAAACAAACAAGAACCTCGCAACCAACGCGATAAAGGGGTTGTCAATCCCTTCACGGTAACTTGCGAAAGTGAGATCTGATAGAGATAATAAGATAAGATAAATATTTTTGGTATTTTTATGATATAGATGGAAAATTAAAGATGCAAATAAAAGTACATGGAAAACTTATATGATAAAAGATAGACCCGGGGGCCATAGGTTTCACTAGTGGCTTCTCTCAAGATAGCATAAGTATTACGGTGGGTGAACAAATTACTGTTGAGCAATTGATAGAAAAGCGCATAGTTATGAGATTATCTAGGCATGATCATGTATATAGGAATCACGTCCGTGACAAGTAGATCGAAACGATTCTGCATCTACTACTATTACTCCACACATCGACCGACTCCTGCCTGCATCTAGAGTATTAAGTTCATGAAGAACAGAGTAATGCATTAAGAAAGATGACATGATGTAGAGGGATAAACTCATGCAATATGATATAAACCCCATCTTTTTATCCTCGATGGCAACAATACAATACGTGCCTTGCTGCCCTGCTGTCACTGGGAAAGGACACCGCAAGATTGAACCCAAAGCCAAGCACTTCTCCCATTGCAAGAAAGATCAATCTAGTAGGCCAAACCAAACTGACAATTCAAAGAGACTTGCAAAGATAACTTAATCACTCATAAAAGAATTCAGAGGAGATTCAAATATTTCTCATAGATAAACTTGATCATAAACCCACAATTCATCGGATCTCGACAAACACACCACAAAAAGAGTTACATCAAATAGATCTCCAAGAAGATCGAGGAGAACTTTGTATTGAGATTCAAAGAGAGAGAAAAAGCCATATAGCCAATAACTATGGAACCGAAGGTCTATGGTAAACTACTCACAACTCATCAGAGAGGCCTTAGAGATGATGTAGAAGCCCTCCATGGTCGATTCCCTCTTCGGCGGAGCGCCGGCAAAGGCAACAAGATGGGATCTCGCGGATACAGAAGGTTGCGGCGGTGGAAATAGTTTTTCATGGTGCTCCTGGATGTTTTTGGGGTACGTGGGTATATGTAGGAGGAAGAAGTATGTCGGTGGAGCAATAGGGGCCCACGAGGATGGGGGCGCACCCACCCCCAGGGGCACACCGGGCACCTCTTGGCCGCCTCGTTCATTGCTTGACGTCCACTCCAAGTTCCATGGATTGCGTTTGTTCCAAAAAGATTGCTCCCGAAGGTTTCATTCCGTTTGGACTCCGTTTGATATTCCTTTCCTTCCAGACACTAAAATAGGCAAAAAAAACAACAATTCAGGCTGGGCCTCCAGTTAGTAGGTTAGTCCCAAAAATGATATAAAAGTGTAGAGTAAAGCCCATAAACATCCAAAACGGGTAATATAATAGCATGGAACAATCAAAAATTATAGATACGTTGGAGACGTATCAGGGCCTGTGTCACCGAAACCTCAGATTCGTCTCCGGCCATAGGTTCTGAAGCACGTGCATAAGCGCCTGTTGAACTTGATCTGGCGCCGATCGTTGAATTCAGTTTCACGGACATCTTCCGGCACTCACCTTTAGGTGATGTGCTAAACTCATTAAAAGCCCTCTCCTTATCAGGGGACTCTCAGCCAAACTATATCCGGTTTTTGAAGGCTGATGATGGAGAATTCCGCTTCCCACCCACCACCCACTTCATAGCCACTGTCGAAGACTTAACCGACATGCTCGATTATGGCTCTGAAGACATCGACGGTATGGACGACGATGCCAGAGAGGAGCAGGCACAAAAACCACCGCTCATAAGGCGCTGGACAACCACCTCCTTGTATGACGTATACATGGTGGATACACCCAAAGAGAACAACAGCGAGAATGAAAAGGATCCAGTCGAGGATAAGCCTCCTGAGATACAGCCAAAGCACCGACGTCAGCGGCGTCGCTCTAAACCACGCCATGGAAAAAACAGCAATACCGGCACAGGAGAAAATAATACTCCAGACGATGCCGAAGACAATGAAGACCCCATTGAGCCAACCTCCGAACAGGACGAGCGGCAAGATGGGCGAGTTAGCCCTGATGAACAGGCCATGAATGGAGACTCGGAGGACAGCAACTACCTTCCGCTCTCCAAGGACGAGGTGAGCCTCGGCAACGAAGACTTTATCATGCCTGAGGAGCCCGTCGATCAGGAGCGCTTTAAGAGCCGGCTAATAGCCACTACAAGGAGCCTGAAAAATAAGCAGCAACAGCTTCAAACTGATCAAGATCTGCTCAACGATAGATGGACTAATGTCCTAGCAGCCGAAGAATACGGCCTCGAGTGCCCAACCAAAAGTTAATCGAAGCGCAAATTGTTACCCCAATTCGATGACGAGGCACTGGAGCCCGTCCTACCAGTGCATAATGCGGTTGATCGACCACCCCTTGACTGGGACAAAGCGGCAACTCAAGCCGAACATCAGCCCGCACTACCTCGCCGTAAAAATAGAGACACAACAGCTCGGGGATATACATATGACCTACGGCATGACCTGGAAAACAGAGCAGGTCAGACTAGCTCGATCTATGGATCGCGGGGGCGTGCCCCGATGCACGATGATAGCCACTCGGCCGGACGTGACAAATATAACCACGTCCGGGCCGAAAACCACAGACAAACTCCATCCGAGCTACATCACGACTTGGCTCAATATAGAGGCGCCGCACACCCCCTCTGCTTCACTGATGAAGTAATGGAACATGAATTCCCGAAAGGGTTTAAACCCGTGCACATCGAATCATATGATGGGACAACAGACCCCGCGGTATGGATTGAGGATTTTCTTCTCCATATTCATATGGCCCAAGGTGATGTTCTTCACGCCATCAAATACCTCCTGCTAAAACTCAAGGGACTTGCTCGGCACTGCTTGAACAGTTTGCCCGAAAACTCAATTGGCAGTTGGGAGGACTTGGAAGACGCATCCTCGACAACTTCCAGGGTACATATGTCCGACCTCCAGATGCCGACAACTTAAGTCACATAGTTCAACAGCCCGGAGAGTCAGCCAAGAAATTCTGGACTAGGTGCTTAACTAAAAAGAACCAGATCGTCGATTGTCCGGATGCTGAAGCCTTAGCGGCCTTTAAAATAGCATCTGTGACGAATGGCTCGCCCGACACCTCGGCCAAGAAAAGCCGAAGTCCATGGCAGCCCTCACGGCACTCATGACCCGCTTCTGTGCGGGCGAAGATAGTTGGCTAGCCCGTGGCAATAACAATACAAGCGAACCTGGCACTTCTGAAGCAAGAAACAGCAAGGGCAAGTGATGTCTACTACACAACCTTCTTCTTGTAGACGTTGTTGGGCCTCCAAGTGCAGAGGTTTGTAGGACAGTAGCAAATTTCCCTCAATTGGATGACCTAAGGTTTATCAATCCATGGGAGGCGTAGGATGAAGATGGTCTCTCTCAAGAAACCCTGCAACCAAATAACAAAGAGTCTCTTGTGTCCCCAAGACACCCAATACAATGATAAATTGTATAGGTGCACTAGTTCGGCGAAGAGATGGTGATACAAGTGCAATATGGATGGTAGATATAGGTTTTTGTAATCTGGAAAATATAAAAACAGCAAGGTAACTAATGATAAAAGTGAGCACAAACGGTATTGTAATGCTAGGAAACAAGGCCTAGGGTTCATACTTTCACTAGTGCAAGTTCTCTCAACAATAATAACATACTTGGATCATATAACTATCCCTCAACATGCAACAAAGAGTCACTTCGAAGCCACTAATAGCGGAGAACAAACAAAGAGATTATGGTAGGGTACGAAACCACCTCAAAGTTATCCTTTCTGTTCTATCTATTCAAGAGTCCGTAGTAAAATAACATGAAGCTATTCTTTCCGTTCAATCTATCATAAAGTTCATACTAGAATAACACCTTAAGACACAAATCAACCAAAACCCTAATGTCACCTAGATACTCCATTGTCACCTCAAGTATCCGTGGGCATGATTATATGATATGCATCACACAATCTCAGATTCATCTATTCAACCAACACAAAGTACTTCAAAGAGTGCCCCAAAGTTTCTACCGGAGAGTCAAGATGAAAACATGTGCCAACCCCTATGCATAGGTTCATGGGCGGAACCCGCAAGTTGATCACCAAAACATACATCAAGTGGATCACCTGATATCCCATTGTCACCACACATAAGCACGGCAAGACTTACATCAAGTGTTCTCAAATCCTTAAAGACTCAATCCGATAAGATAACTTCAAAGGGAAAACTCAATTCATCACAAGAGAGTAGAGGGGGGAAAACATCATAAGATCCAACTATAATAGCAAAGCTCGCGATACATCAAGATCATGCCATAGAGAGAACACGAGAGAGAGAGAGATCAAACACATAGCTACTGGTATATACCCTCGGCCCCGAGGGTGAACTACTCCCTCCTCGTCATGGAGAGCGCCGAGATGATGAAGATGGCCACCGGTGAGGGATCCCCCCTCCGACAGGGTGCCGAAACGGGCTCCCGAGAGGTTTTTGGTGGCTACAGAGGCTTGCAGCGGCGGAACTCCCGATCTATCTTCGTATTCGATGGTTTTAGGGTATATGGGAATATATAGGTGAAAGAAGTCGGTCGGGGGAGGCTCGAGGGGCCCACGAGACAGGGGGCGCGCCGAGGAGGGGTGGGCGCGCCCTCCTATCTCCTGGCCTCCTCGAAGCTTCCCTGGCTTGTACTCCAAGTCTCCCGGATCATGTTCGTTCCAGAAATCACGCTCCCGAAGGTTTCATTCCGTTTGGACTCCGTTTGATATTCCTTTTCTTCGAAACACTGAAATAGGCAATAAAACAACAATATGGGCTGGGCCTCCGGTTAATAGGTTAGTCCCAAAAGTAATATAAAGTGTATAATAAAGCTCGTAATCATTCAAAATAGATAATAAAATAGCATGAATGCTTCATCAATTATAGATACGTTGGAGACGTATCAGCATCCCCAAGCTTAATTCCTGCTCGTCCTCGAGTAGGTAAATGATAAAAGAAAGAATTTATGAAGTGTGAATGCTAGCAGGTGCACGAGTTTGATCAATGATAATTTCAATCACCTTTTCTAGCATGATTATATGTCATAACAGTAGTTCATCTCATAAAACTTCTCAAGATCAAGTAACAAGCTATTCACATGTTAAAGCATAGACCATAAACTTTCTTGAAAACTAGCAAACTTCATTCTCAGTCATCAAACAATTGCAATTCATCTTATTTTCAGGAAGGGTCTATGTGAGAGCTTTGATTTAGCAAATTCCACATACTCAACTATCATATAGTCTTCTACAATTGCTAACACACATGCAATACTAATGGTTATGGAGTTTCAATCGGACACTGAGAAAGATAGGGGCTTATAGTTTCGCCTCCCAACGTATTCACCTTTGGGTGATGTCAACAATAATAGTTCATGCTAACTTACATCCAATTGGATATATATATCAAGATCTTTCCAACACGAGGTGCTTACCAAAGGATAAAATGAAAAAGGGAAAGGTGAAGATCACCTTGACTCTTGCATAAAGTAAAAGATAGGCCCTTCGCAGAGGGAAGCAGAGCTTGTCATGCGCTTTTAGGGTTGGATGCACAAAATCTTAATGCGAAAGAACGTCACTTTATATTGCCACTTGTATATGGACCTTAATTATGCAGTCCGTCACTTTTATTGCTTCCATAACAAGATCATATAAATCTTATTTTCTTCACACCAATAGATCATACATATTTAGAGACCAATTTTTATTGCTTGCACCGATGACAACTTAGTTGAAGGATCTTACTCAATCCATAGGTAGGTATGGTGGACTCTCATGGCAAAACTGGGTTTAAGGATATTTGGAAGCACAAGTAGTATCTCTACTTGGTGCAAGGAATTTGGCTAGCATGAGGGGGAAAGGCAAGCTCAACATGTTTGAATGATGCATGACAATGTACTTTAACTGAGATGTGAGAAAACATAACCCATTACGTTGTCTTTCTTGTCCAACATCAACTCTTTAGCATAATTATAAAAGATGTCTAGGATAGTATATTTATATGTGAAATCTCTCTTCCTTCAATATTCTTTCATGAATTGTTCAAATGACCAATACAATGCTTGCTAACCTTCAATTAATTTACAACCTCTACTTCTTAGATGTGAAGTCATTACTCCCCATGGGATAAGCAAATGAGAAATATATAATTTCAGATTTATGACATTCAACTCATTCAACCATTTACTCAAAGGATATAAGTGAAGCACACGAGTAAATGACAAACTACTCCGAAAAGATATAAGTGAAGATCAATGAGTAGCTAAATAATTATGCAACTATGTGAAGACTCTCTCTCATAAAAGAATTTCAGATCTTGGTATTGTATTCAAACAGCAAGCATGGCAATATAAAATGACTTTGTAAGGATACCACAACTCATGTGAAGCAGCAAAAACTTAGGCTCAACCGATACTAACCGATAGTTGTTAAAGAAGAAAGGTGGGATGCCTACCAGGGCATCCCCAAGCTTAGATGCTTGAGACTTCTTGAAATACTATCTTGGGGTGCCTTGGGCATCCCCAAGCTTGAACTTTTGTGTCTCCTTAATTCCTCTCATATCATGGTTTCTCTTTTTATCAAAAGCTTCATCCACACCAAACTCAACAAGAACTCGTGAGATAGGTTAGTATAAACCAATGCAAAACCTTATCATTTTCTACTGTAACAAATCACTAAAGTTATTATTCAACATTGCATACTAAATGCCTCTTCATATTTAATACTCATATCCTCAAATAGAATCATTAAACAAGCAAACATATTCAAACAATGCAAACATAACAGCAATCTGCCAAAACAGTATAGTCTGTAAAGAATGCAAGATTCATCATACTTCCCTAACTCCAAAAATTATGAGAAAAATACTAGGTTGTAGAAGATTTGTCAGATCTCATTATGCAAAAAGTTTCAACATTATACCATTCTCTGACTTTTCTGGGGAATTTTTGCAACAGCAGTAAATTTTCTGTTTTCAAACAGCAACATGTATACTAGCAAAATAAGCATGGTAAAGGCTATCCTTGACATTTTTATTGAAAATAAAGATGCAAAACATTATTCTAAATAACAGCAAGAAAATACTAACAAAAGAAAATGACGCTCCAAGTAAAACACATATCATGTGGTGAATAAAAATATAGCTCCAAGTAAAGTTACCGATGGGCGAAGACGAAAGAGGGGATGCCATCCGGGGCATCCCCAAGCTTAGGCTCTTGGTTGTCCTTGAATATTACCTTGGGGTGCCTTGAGAATCCCCAATATTAGGCTCTTGCCACTCCTTATTCCATAGTCCATCGAATCTTTACCCAAAACTTGAAAACTTCACAACACAAAACTCAACAGAAAACTCGTAAGCTCCGTTAGTATAAGAAAATAAAACCACCACTTAGGTACTGTAATGAACTCATTCTAAATTCATATTGGTGTAATATCTACTGTATTCCAACTTCTCAATGGTTCATACCCTCCGATACTACTCATAGATTCATCAAAATAAGCAAACAACACATAGAAAACAGAATCTGTCAAAAATAGAACAGTCTGTAGTAATCTGTATCAAACGTATACTTCTGGAACTCCAAAAATCCTACCCAACTAGGAAGTCCTAATAAATTTGTGTACCCATCCAGATCAAAAAGAATCAGATCAAAATCACGTTTCTGTGAATTATCAAAACTAATTTATTGGGTGCAAAAGTTTCTGATTTTCAGCAGGATCAACATAACTATCACCGTAACTATCCTAAAGGTCTTACTTGGCACTTTATTGAAACAAAAGCTATAAAACATGATTACTACAGTAGCATAATCATGTGAACACACAAAAACAGTAAGGGTAAATATTGGGTTGTCTCCCAACAAGCGCTTTTTTTAATGCCTTTCTAGCTAGGCATGATGATGACAATGATGCTCACATAAAAGATAAGAATTGAAACCTAACGGGAGCATCATGAAGCATATGACTAGCACATTTAAGTCTAACCCTCTTCCTATGCATAGGGATTTTGTGAGCAAACAACTTATGGGAACAATAATCAACTAGCATAGGAAGGTAAAACAAGCATAGCTTCAAGATTTTAAGTACATAGAGAGGAAACTTGATATTATTGCAATTCCTACAAGCATATGTTCCTCCCTCATAATAAGTTTCAGTAGCATCATGAATAAATTCAACAATATAACCAGCACCTAAAGCATTCTTTTCATGATCTACAAGCATAGAAAATTTACTACTCTCCACATAAGCAAAATTCTTCTCATGAATAGTAGTGGGAGCAAACTCAACAAAATAATTATCATGTGAGGCATAATCCAATTGAAAACTAAAATCATGATGACAAGTTTCATGGTTATCATTATTCTTAATAGCATACAAGTCATCACAATAATCATCATAGATAGCAACTTTGTTCTCATAATCAATTGGAACCTCTTCCGAAATAGTGGATTCATCATTAAATAAAGTCATGACCTCTCCAAATTCACTTTCATATTCATTACAATAAGATTCAACATCCTCAAAAATAGCGGGATCATTACTTCCTAAAGTTGACACTCTTCCAAACCCACTTTCATCAATATAATCATCATAAAAAGGAGGCATGCTATCATCATAATAAATTTGCTCATCAAAACTTGGGGGACAAAAAATATCATCTTCATCAAACATAGCTTCCCCAAGCTTGTGCCTTTGCATATCATTAGCATCATGGATATTCAAGGAATTCATACTAACAACATTGAAATCATGCTCATCATACAAAGATCTAGTACCAAAAATTTTAATGCATTCTTCTTCTAGTACTTGAGCACAATTTTCCTTTTCATCATACTCACGAAAGATATTAAAAAGATGAAGCGTATGAGACAAACTCAAATCCATTTTTTGTAGTTTTCTTTTATAGACTAAACTAGTGATAAAACAAGAAACAAAAAGATTCAATTGCAAGATCTAAAGATATACCTTGAAGCACTCACCTCCCCGGCAACGGCGCCAGAAAAGAGCTTGATGTCTACTACACAACCTTCTTCTTGTAGACTTTGTTGGGCCTCCAAGTGCAGAGGTTTGTAGGATAGTAGAAAATTTCCCTCAAGTGGATGACCTAAGGTTTATCAATCCGTGGGAGGCATAGGATGAAGATGGTCTCTCTCAAGCAACCTTGCAACCAAATAACAAAGAGTCTCTTGTGTCCCCAACACACCCGATACAATGGTAAATTGTATAGGTGCACTAGTTCGGCGAAGAGATGGTGATACAAGTGCAATATGGATGGTAGATATAGGTTTTTGTAATCTGAAAATATAAAAAAAGCAAGGTAACTAATGATAAAAGTGAGCACAAACGGCATTGCAATGCTAGGAAACAAGGCCTAGGGTTCATACTTTCACTAGTGCAAGTTCTCTCAACAATAATAACATACTTGGATCATATAACTATCCCTCAACATGCAACAAAGAGTCACTCCAAAGCCACTAATAGCAGAGAACAAACGAAGAGATTATGGTAGGGTACGAAACCACCTCAAAGTTATCCTTTCTGTTCTATCTAGTCAAGAGTCCGTAGTAAAATAACATGAAGCTATTCTTTCCGTTCAATCTATCATAAAGTTCATACTAGAATAACACCTTAAGACACAAATCAACCAAAACCCTAATGTCACCTAGATACTCCATTGTCACCTCAAGTATCCGTGGGCATGATTATACGATATGCATCACACAATCTCAGATTCATCTATTCAACCAACACAAAGTACTTCAAAGAGTGCCCCAAAATTTCTACCGGAGAGTCAAGACGAAAACGTGTGCCAACCCCTATGCATAGGTTCATGGGCGGAACCCGCAAGTTGATCACCAAAACATACATCAAGTGGATCACGTGATATCCCATTGTCACCACACATAAGCACGGCAAGACATACATCAAGTGTTCTCAAATCCTTAAAGACTCAATCCGATAAGATAACTTCAAAGGGAAAACTCAATTCATCACAAGAGAGTAGAGGGGAGAAAACATCATAAGATCCAACTATAATAGCAAAGCTCGTGATACATCAAGATCGTGCCATAGAGAGAACACGAGAGAGAGAGAGAGATCAAACACATAGCTACTGGTGCATACCCTCAGCCCTGAGGGTGAACTACTCCCTCATCGTCATGGAGAGCGCCGGCATGATGAAGATGGCCACCAGTGAGGGATCACCCCCTCCGGCAGGGTGCCGGAACGGGCTCCCGAGAGGTTTTTGGTGGCTACAGAGGCTTGCGGCGGTGGAACTCCTGATCTATCTTCGTATTCAATGGTTTTAGGGTATATGGCAATACATAGGCGAAAGAAGTCGGACGGGGGAGGCTCGAGGGGCCCACGAGACAAGGGGGCGCGCCGAGGAGGGGTGGGCGCGCCCTCCTATCTCCCGGCCTCCTTGAAGCTTCCCTGGCTTGTACTCCAAGTCTCCCGGATCATGTTCGTTCCAAAAATCACGCTCCCGAAGGTTTCATTCCGTTTGGACTCCGTTTGATATTCCTTTTCTTCGAAACACTGAAATAGGCAATAAAACAACAATATGGGTTGGGCCTTCGGTTAATAGGTTAGTCCCAAAGTACTATAAAAGTGTATAATAAAGCCCGTAATCATCCAAAACAGATAATAAAATAGCATGAATGCTTCATAAATTATAGATACGTTGGAGACGTATCAGCAAGCCCCGACGCAACAGACACAGGCGTCGAAGCAACGGTGACAACACCGAAGACACGGCGGTCAACGCCGAACTCAGTGGCTCTAAGTCCGGTCAGCGGAAGAAGCCATACAAAAGAAACAATCCGGGCCCGTCCAGTTTGGACCGCATACTCGATCGTCTAAGTCAAATCCACGGCACTCCTGATAAACCAACCAATCATACCAACAAAGAATGTTGGGTTTTTATACAGGTCGGCAAGTTAAATTCCGAGAACAAGGAGAAGGGGTCGCAAAGCAAGGACGATGATGAGGAGCCCCGGCCACCAAACACAGGGGGACAGAAGAAGTTTCCCCCAAGTTAAAACGGTGAACATGATATACGCTACCCATATCCCCAAGAGGGAGCGCAAGCATGCGCTCAGGGATGTCTACGTGATGGAGCTAGTCGCCCCAAAGTTCAATCCATGGTCGTCATGCCCGATCACCTTTGATCGCAGGGACCATCCGACCAGTATCCGTCATGGCGGTTCAGCCGCACTGGTCCTCGACCCAATCATTGATGGATTCCATCTTACCCCAGTCCTCATGGACAGTGGCAGCAGCCTGAACCTGCTCTATAAGGATACATTGCGCAAAATGTGTATTGATCCCTCAAGGATCAAGCCCACAAAAACCACCTTTAAAGGTGTCATACCAGGTGTAGAGGCCCGTTGTACGGGCTCAATCACACTGGAAGTGGTCTTCGGATCTCTAGATAACTTCTGAAGCGAAGAGTTGATCTTTGATATTGTCCCCTTCTGCAGTGGCTATCACGCACTGCTCGGACGAACCGCATTGCTCGATTCAATGCGGTGCCACACTATGCTTATCTCAAGCTCAAGATGCCCGGACCACGTGTTGTCATAACAGTCAATGGAAACACAGAACACTCACTCCGTACCGAGGAGCACACCGCTGGCCTCGCTGCAGAAGCACAGAGCGGCCTTTTCAGGCAGAACCTTAATTTGGTGGTCAAGCTCCCGGACACTGTCAAACGAGTCCGAACTACTCTCCAGCAGGACAGTCCAGCTCGTTAAGAGCTTGACTAGCAAATCGGCCTCCGTCCCAGTCTCGACCAAACGTCGGCGTTCATATCGCGCGTACATAACTACGCACTCAAACTACCATGGGCATTGACGGAGGCACAGCTAGATCGGGGTCCATAATATGGCTCGACCTATCCTGGACCCACATACTTTCACTTTTTCTTTTTCTTTTCTTTTCAGGTTTCTTTTTTTTCTAGGCCTCTCCTGGTGGCCTGTTTGTCGGACCTATCAAGGGACGGATACACCAAGACGGCAAGAAGCATTGGCGCATAAGGGAACTCCCAGGTGGTCTCTCTAAACGATCACTATGCCTGTTTTAAGGACCCGCACGCAGCTCTACCTTGGTGATGGCATGTTAAATAGCCATGTTGCTTATCGTACTACTTGTACAAAATACGCTTTGACGTATTAATCAAACTACAATGGAAGATAGTTTGCGGCCCAATTTCTGCGGCACTAGCCTATTATTTCATTTTTCTTTTCCTTGATATTCTTATGAATTGCACCCGTACACTCTGGTACGCCTTAATTTGCAACAAAGTCCAAACACTTTTTTACAGTATAGTTCGGCACCCCGAATTGTAGCATTATATGCATTGGCTCCGAATCATGTCTTTGGTCAATAGTTGGGCCCGGCTCCTGTGCTTACTACCTTACATTCTGCTATATCTGCTAGGGTAGTAAAGGGAGAACTATTGCGATTGTATCCTGGTTCATCCGAATGAGCACCTCAGTAGAGAAAGCCGAAAACTGACTGTAATGATGAGGCGTGGAGCCGGTCAGCTGTTCGTGATGTTTCAAATCTTTTGCAATTTTTTCCGCATTATGTGATGAATTGGTTTTATCCGATCAGGTGTTTACAACATCCTAAGTTCGGACTTACGAATACTAGGGGTTGCGCCTAAATTTTTATTGTCAAACTCCTATGGCTAAGTGAGGGTGATAAAGCCACATAGTCTGATTGCCTGGCTCGTTGCGCTAAACACCTCCTTTAAGGACCAAACTTTGGAATAAAGAGTGTTTAGATTCATCCCGAACACCCCCGTACTTCCTATGTGGGGACTGAAGCCGACGACCAGCCAACTCTCAGATTTAATAAAATGGCCGCACATGAGGTAAAATTTTAAATAACAAGCATTATATTACATCAAGATCTTGTTTCATAGTACAGGACAGGATAACATGAATGTATTCATTCAAAGATAACATCCTTAGCACGTTGCTCCGCCACAAGGCGGGATCCCACCAAGACATCTTCAAAATATCGCTCGGGCGTGCGGTGCTCCTTGCCCGCGGGCGGTCCCTCGGTCATAAGGTTCACGGCGTCCATCTTCACCCAGTGCATCTTGACTCGGGTAAAGGCCATTCGCGCGCCTTCGATGCAGACCGACAGCTTGATGGCATCAAGCCGACGGCAGGCATTGACCAGCCGCTTCATGAGCCTGAAGTAGCTGCTGGGTATGGCTTCGACACACCATAGTCGGATTATTAAATCCTTCATGGCTAGTTTGTCCGCCCTATGAAGTTCGACCAGCTGTTTTAGCTGATCGCTAAAGAGCACCGGATGTTCTGGCGCAAGGTACTACGACCAATGCAGCTTCTCCATAGAGCTCCCCTCTTCGGCTCGAAAGAACTCCGCAGCGTCTGAAATGCTGCGCGGCAGATCCGCAAACGCCCCTGGAGAACTCCAAATCCGGGTCAATAAGAGGAACCTTTTCTTCACATATTTGCTCTGCATAATAAAGGCCTTACCCGCCGCGATTTTTCTGGCCTCCTGGATTTCCTGGAGGGCGCCCTGGGCTTCAACCCGGGTATCGTGCGCGCTTTGGTGGGCTTTGGCAAGTTCGGACTCTTGATCCGTAATGTTGCGCTCCAAGGACTCGCATTTCTTGTCGGCATCCTAGAGCTCCTGGTGGACCTCACTGACCCTGGCATCATGCTTTTCACGGGCGGCTTGTTCCTTGGCCGCTCTCTCCTCGGCCTCAGCCAGAGCCTTCTTGAGAGCCTCCGCCTCGGTGGCCGCTCCTACAAATAAAATGGCACTATGGTCATTACAAATCCTCTATCCTTTCTAATATATAGAAGGTTATTGCATACCTTGTTTATCCTCTAGCTGCTATTTCACGCGGCCGAGCTCTTCCTCGGCCCGCTCTAGACTCTACTTCAGTCTGGAAACCTCAGCAGTATGAGAGGTCGCAGCCAGTAACGATGCATGTTTGTTCACATTGACTCATATGGTTAGTCTCCTATGAAAATTGTTTGATCCTCTGTCTGGCTTTTATTTTTGAACACCGGATAGTGTCTCAGGGGCTACTGTCTATACTGTGACATTCTTTTTACATAATTGTGTTGCTTACCTCAAAGCCTGTCAGAAGGCTTGTGCGGGCTTCGGTCAGCCCGCTCTTCGCGGACTGAATCCTCTCAATCACCGTACCCATAAGGGTACGGTGTTCCTCAACAATGGAAGCACTTCACAGCGCCTCCATTAGAGTATCCGGTGCCTCTGGATGGACAGAGGTCACCGATGGAATAGGTGCACCTCCTTTTGAAAGAGGCTGCTTGCCTGATTCCAGAGTCGTATGGGTCTTCGGAATTGTATCTGGCTGGGGCGCAAATTGGATATGTCTCACATCGCCAATATCCATGGGGATTTTCTCCCCCATGTGTCCGGCAGCCAAGGTTTCATCCTCTAGCGCCGCCTTGACGGCCTCCTGCGTCTCCCCCTGGTCTGGGATCCTTCAGGACAATGCCTCAATGCCATCCATGGCCTTGGGAGAGGAGGCCGCTAGAAGGGACCCGTTGTCCATTGCCTCCGGGTCCAGCGAATCTCTCGAAGATGAGGACCGCTCGAGGTCAGACCGAGCCGGACTGTAAATGTATGATTCAACATGTTAAGACTATGAAGTAGAGAGGCTGGATATATGAATGTGTTTGGGTACTCACGATTTGGCCAGGGGCTTGTCCCTGGGGCGCCACTCCAAGCTGCTGTCGGTGGCTGCTGTGGAGTTGTCCGGAAGGGAAGATTTCCCCTTCTTGGACGCTTCGGCCTCCGGACACATGGAGGCCATCCTTTTCTTTCTCCCCCCTCAGGGGGGTGGCTTTCTTCTTCTTCCTCCTCTTCCTCGTCGTCCTCGGCGGCAGAGGAATGAGTCTCGACGTCTTCGGACGTCACGTCCAAAGTGCCCTTATTATGGAGGCCACCTCTGGTCCCCTTGGCCTTCTTCTTGGCCTCCTTCTCCGACGCTTGATAGGGCGTCGGAACCAGAATCTTCGTCAGAAGTGGAATTTTTGGGTCTTCGGGCAGCGGAGCCGGACAGTGAATCCGCTCCGCCTTCTTTGTCCAGCCCTGAGAGAATCACTAGGGAGGCTTAGGCATCTTCCTCGAGTATGCAAGTAAAGGATACTCCTTGAAAACATGAAAAAACTTACCGGACTAGCGGGATGGGCCAAGTCGTGTGCACGGTCCTCGGTCGTAGCCGGCCACATCTCGCTGGACTTGAAGAGCACCTCCCAAATGTCTTCGTGCATAGTGCCGAAGAATTGCAGCAAGGTCTAGTGCTTGGCCGAATTGTACTCCCACAAATGGCAAGTCCGGCGTTGGCACGGTAGAATCCGGCGAATAAGCATCACATGGATCACATTAATGAGCTTGATGTTCTTGTCTATCATGCTCATAATACGCGTCTGAAGCGCTGTCAGTTCGTCCGACGAAGACCAGTCCAGGCCCTTCTCTGGCCAGGAGGTGAGCCGCATCGGGGCTCCAGACCGGAATTCGGGAGCCGCGTCCCAGTTGGTGCCACGCGGCTCTGTGATATAGGACCATGATTTCTACCACCCTTTGACGGTCCCCACGAAGGAGCCTTCGGGCCATGTGACGTTGGGCATCTTGCTCACCATGGCGCCTCCGCACTTTGCATGTTGGCCGCTCACCACCTTCGGCTTCACATTGAAGGTCTTTAACCACAATCCGAAGTGGGGTGGGATGCGAAGGAAGGCTTCGCACACGACAATGAATGCCGAGATGTTGAGGAAAGAATTCAGGGCTAGATCATGGAAATCTAGCCCGTAGTAGAACATGAGTCCACGGACGAATGGGTGGAGAGGAAATCCCAGCCCACGGACGAAGTGGGGGATGAACACCACCCTCTCATGGGGCTCCGGGGTGGGGATGATCTGTCCCTTGGCCGGAAACCGGTGGGCGATTTCCTTGGCCAAATACCCAGCCTCCCGGAGCTTCGTAATGTCCTTCTCCTTGACGGAGGAGACCATCCACTTGCCCTACGCTCCGGGCCCGGACATGGTTGGAGTGCTTTCTTGGGGCAGAAAAGATGAGAACTTGGGCAGTGGAGCTCGAGAATGGGGGGAGGCTGGGAGAGAGAGAAGGCGTGGGTGAAAGGGGTAAATCCTTATCTCTTTATAAAGGCAGTGAATATCAAATGCCTCCTCGCTCGCCTTAAAACTCGCCTATTCCCCAAGGGTTGTGCAGATGGCACGGTTGGGTTACCCATGCCCGTATTGATGAGAATCCCGCAATAAGGGGATATGATCCCTACTTTGACAAGACGTGTCAATGAAACCGCATCTCGAAATATGGAGCGGCAGGCTAAAAAATGGTTCAAATAATGCCCAGGCGGCGACGTGATGTCACGCTACAAAAAGTTGTCAGTGGATTGGACTCATGAAATATTATACTCTCTACAGTTGTGTGTGGGATTTGTTTTGCAGAGCCGGACACATTTTCTGTGTTCGAAAGATGCTTTGGAGTATTCGGAGGAGGAACCCGCCTTGCAATGCCGAAGACAATCTGCATGTCGGACACCACGTCATTGAAGCCTGGTTCAGGGGCTACTGAGGGAGTCCTGGATTAAGGGGTCCTCGGGCATCCGGCTTGTTGGCATGGGCCGGACTGATGGGCTGTGAACATACAAGACCGAAGACCCTCGCCTGTGTCCGGATAGGACTCTGCTTGGCGCGGAAGGCAAGCTTGGCGTTTGGATATGAAGATTCCTTTCTCTGTAACCGACTTTGTATAACCCTAGTCCCCTCCAGTGTCTATATTAACCGGAGGATTTAGTCCGTAGGGCACAATCATAATCATATAGGCTAGACTTCTAGGGTTTTAGCCATTACGATCTTGTGGTAGATCAACTCTTGTAATACTCATATTCATCAAGATCAAGCAAGCAGGAAGTAGGGTATTACCTCCATAGAGAGGGCCCGAACCTGGGTAAACATCGTGTCCCCCACCTCCTGTTACCATCGACCTTAGACGCACAGTTCGGGACCCCCTACCCGAGATCCGCCGGTTTTGACACCGACACCCCCCCCCCTCGGCCAGTGCTCCTCTGAGTGTTGGTCCGAACCGAGTAGACTGTAGGGCCACCTCGGGGAAATTTGAGGGTTGGTTTTACTCGTAGGATGTCTCATTCGGTGTGCCCTGAGAACGAGATATGTGCAGCTCCTATCGGGATTTGTCGGCACATTCAGGCGGTCTTGCTGGTTTTGTTTTACCATTGTCGAAATGTCTTGTAACTGGGATTCCGAGTCTGATCGGGTTGTTCCGGGAGAAGGAATATCCTTCGTTGATCGTGAGAGCTTGTGATGGGCTAAGTTGGGACACCCCTGCAGGGTATAAACTTTCGAGAGCCGTGCCCGCAATTATGTGGTAGATAGAAATTTGTTAATATCCGGTTGTAGAGAACTTGACACTTTACTTAATTAAAATGCATCAACCGCGTGTGTAACCGTGATGGTCTCTTTTCGAGTGGGTCGAGAAGAAAACACGGTGGTGTTATGTTTGAACGTAAGTAGTTTAGGATCACTTCTTGATCATTACTAGTTTGTGACCATTTGCGCGGCTTCTCATCTTATTCTTGTATTCATAAGTTAGTCACCATACATGCTTAGTTGCTTGCTGCAACCTCACCACTATCCATTCCTTACCCTTTAAGCTTTGCTAGTCTTGATACCCATGGTAATGGGATTGCTAAGTCCTCGTGGCTCATAGTTTACTACAACAATAGTTGCAGGTACAGGTAATGCGATGATCATGACGTGAGAGCGATGCTTGCTTGTTATGAGTTCTTCTTCTGCTTCGTCGTTTAGGGGATAGGTTCCTGGTCGGCAGCCCGGGATAGCAGGGTGGATGTCGTTTGAGTTTATGTTTGTGTTTCATCCGTAGTCGGATGTTGCTCTTATGTATGAGGTTGTTGTATTCATGTGGCATTGTATGCCTTTTGTATGTATCCCCAACTACTATGTAATGGTACGATGTAATGACATCCACCTTGCTAAGGCGTCTCCAATATGCGCTTCTATCCTTGGTGGGACCTTCGAGTTCCTTTAGGATAGGGTCGCATATTGGGCGTGACAACCTCGTTTCTTGTTTCTTGACATGAATAAAGGAATCAACCAATAAGAGACGTGGGTCGTGTATGTTTTTAATGCCTTGTGACTACCTATCACGACATGTTGCGGTCAGTTCATTGCATGTAATGGTAGTACTACAGTAAAAATAGTAAGTTCTCTCATTTTCCCCTCGCCTTGGTCGCGGTGCACAATGTAGTAATGACCAGTATCGTCTTGACCCACGTTTACATTGATACTACTTTAACGCCAAGGAGGGAGAGGGTAGCGGTTCCCGAGATGTTGAACGGTCAATGATGCATCCTCAATTAGCATGCAGAGGGAATTAATTGGAGAAGCAGAATGGAGCCAGCACGATGTGAATGCAACACAGTTTGGACTTTCATATAAAGGTGCTCCACCACTCCAATCCATCTACTCCTAGTCTCTGAGCAACACTGCTCACTCCAATCCAAGACCAAGTGACCAGAAGCCACAAGCACCTGTGGAGGCGATGGACGCGAGCGGAAGTCGGCTGTGCCAGATCATCCAAGACACCTGCCTGCGGCCCCACACCACGTAGCATTTCCAGACGGTGCTGGCGACCGCCGGCGTCATAGCCCTCGCCGACGCCGGCTTCGCCTCTCGCATGGACGACATGATGGTCCGCTCCATCCGCAAGTTCACCACCATCAAGAAGCGCACAGGAGACCTTGCCGTACTACTCCAGCCCGCGCGCTCAGGCTCCTTGCTACCTGCCACCCCATCGGCCTCCATGGTGACAAACTCTTTCAAGCCCTAGTCACCCTGCAGCTGCCAGAGGTCGCAACGAAGAATGTGCATCTCGAGTCCGCCTTGCCATGCAAGAAACCGTCGACCTACACATCCACGTCTACGAGGAAATCGTCTACATGGGCACTACAAGGCCAGGGGGCAGAAAGACGTTGGCCTTCTTCCAATGGCTGGAACTTTTGGACGCCATTGTTGAGAAGCACGTTGACCTTGCCACGAAAGCCGCTGCTACTTAGTCGCTCTTCAGTGGGCCGGCGCCCTGAGTCAAGGAGGAGGAGGTCGTCGATGGGTGCATCTTTCTTCTCGCCTCCTGTAACCAGCACTGCATCGCCTCGTGGCCTTAATGTTTTATTAGCGTATGGCATTTTTATTCCACTCGTAAATGAAATGTGTGATCCCTTGCTCTTATTTGGCGTTAATTATATGTAGTATCACTGTCTTCGTCCTGTTGTACTACCTAGGTCCTGGTTTATTAGTCCCTTTTGTAATTTGTGCTAAATTTTGACCAAAGATTTAACTGATAAAATGTTAGTGCATGCCAACAAAAATTATATCGTTTGATTTGTATGAACATTGTTTTCAATGATATAATTTTGGTGACATGCAAGAACCTTTTGTTAGTCAAATTTTGGCACAGATTACGATGGGGAGCAATAAACAAGGACAGAGGTAGACTGGTCACCATCGTGTTTTGTGTCAAATTTTGACTTCAGCGACCCAACCTACATGGAGGTAGTATATATATTGGCGCAACAACCAAACTTATATATTCAAAACTGAGCATTACTACATGTCATGAGTTCAAAACGAGAAAGTGGAGCAAGTACTACAGCACGCCTGTGCCATTCGCGTCGCACCTCACACTGTTGTTCCGGCCCCCCGCTCATCGCGCATTGGATTGGCATTTTCTATGTACAAGTTATAAAGGTAAAGACTGTCGCGTTTGTGTTGCACCCCCACACGGTCTATCCAGCACGCCGCTCAAGCCAGGGAACGCTTGTTGTCTTAGCATTTTCACTATCAGATGGGGCCACAGTTGAGCAAACCGACTATCGGCGAATCCCCACCCTGCCCACCGCGTCGGCTCAGTTAGAATTAGAAGTGAGAAACGAGGGAGAAGAGCTAGCTATAGCATGGACGTTGTTGTCAGATGGGACTCGTGTTGAGTACTCGTACGTCTAGTACTGAGTACAACTAGGTGGGTGTGTGCGACCTATATGTGTCATCACTTTAGGTCTCCTTTTCGAACCGCAGCTACGCTTCATAGTACAGATTTTTTCATGCATTTTTTCTCCTAAATGTACTCCTAGGCTATTTCCACGTGCTTCCTTTCGCCGACACGTGGGACATAGAGCATCTAGGTCGTAGTGCATGCATGAGTCGGAGCATATGCAACCATGCCGGCATACTTTACATTTCAGAACTGACGAATTACATGCAAACCCCCCGCAGAAGAATAAATAAATGAATGAATTACTACATGCAAATAGATTATTTTCATAGAAACTGGAGCATGTTCATTAAATTTTGGACATAACACATTTATAAAAAATGACCGGACCTAAACCAGTCTAAGGGCCTCTTTGATTCGCAGGATACTGAAAACACAAGAATGGGGAAAGTATGATGGTGATGAATCGAGAGGAGGAGGAAGAGGAGGAGTACTGTACGTGCTAGAGACTAGACTATAGTACATTGGTTTTTATGGCCATATCACCACATTGTTTTCTATGTCCTATCGCATGCTGGTTCACTGGGTTTCCGTGTTTCGCACTCCTCCGACGTGAGTAGTAGTATATATACGTAGTACTATATATACCGCATGATTCTTTGCTCCTTCTTACTTTGCCGACATGTGGGAGATCCAACATCCGGGTCGACGTGTCATGCACCAGATTAGAGTGGGGGAACGGAAGAGGGGCATCACCCGGTCGTAGCACTGGAGTAATAATGACTATAGTGAGTAGTCATATCACAAGACCCCATCTTTCCAGCAGTAACAAGCCATCAAATTGCACATCCCTACCTTTCCAGCAGTAAGTTTAATCCGCTACTCCCTTTCCCTCCTTGCCTCTCTGTCAAACCGGCTACGTGAAAACTGCCACGCGTACTGCCTGGGAAAAGCCCCGCCCTCAACTTTTAAATACTCAGTATAATTTTGTATCGATGAATTGCGCCATGGAGCAGAAAACCAAAAGAAAAAGGTGGTACATGTAAGCAAATACATTTAAAGCTATAGCTAGCGATTCGGAATGTAGACCATGCATGTGTTTATACATATAGGTTACTTCAAAGTACTAAGTCCATTGATGCAATGTGGTCAAACTTTACCATCGATATCTTAAAGCCAAAATAGTTCGAGCTTGTTCGTTCTATATAAATAGTACTATATGTTTATTCACCCGTGGGGTTCTTCAATGAATGGAGGGCCAGGGAGCACAAGTTAACAAAGTGCAAATTGTAGTCAGTCACGTTAAATAGAGTATTTCTTTTCTTTAGTGCCACATACACGAATTGAAACACTTGTTGTGGATAGCAAAAAGATAATCACTCCACTATATATATAGGCAGGGGCCTGAGCGCTAGCTTTACTAGGGTTGCTCTCTTCAGTATCTCATCCTCTCCAGATCTAAACAAGACAACGGTAGCAACATTTTCTCTCTGCTCACCGCTGGTCACAGGTCCGGCTAGATCCCTTCGGCCGATGTGTGTAGGGGACTAGGTGCATTGTTCACACGGTCATCAGTGGCGAGGGAGGAAACCCATAGCTGCCGGTGGGTCCTGATCCTCTCCCATGTCGTTCTCTCCGACACAGCGCCGGCTCGAGAGGTCCTCCGACCCCTTCTTCCTCCCTGTCATATTGTGGGCAGATCCAACCTACCGCCGACCTCCTAGCCACATCACGACGACCCTCAGGTATAAGTTCCTTCAAAAGCGGCCATGCTCTACTGCCACAGCTCCCCATGTGTCTGCATGTGGATCTTTTTCTAATTCCATCAGCTCTTCCAAATCCACCTAAATTTTTAGTGAAGGGGGGAAAGTTGTAGCATGAATCTAGGACTTGATTCAAAGAGGAAATAACAGGGGGAAAGTAGTAGAGACTAGATACCCAACCGGTCTCTTGGTTTAAATGGGAAATAAAGGGAAAAGGCAGTACAAACTGAATAAGGAATAGATCTATTATTGGTTGAAAAAAGGATAGTAAATGGTGGTTGGTGGACAAGTCAACAGAGTATGTCCAGGATTAGATTTGCTGCCCTCACAGAGTATGAACAAACTCGGCATCACCACTTTATGCCTCCTTGTAGGTACATTGTGCTGATGCGTCCACTGCCGCATGTCCTTATACCAACTTTTTACCGTGTTAATGTAAGGGTGCATGTAAAATGAAGCAATCACACTGTTACCATAAGGACATGTCTAACCAATGTTATTGTTAATCTAATGCGTTCAGTAATATGATGCAATTAAACTGTGTTACAAATGGTACTCCTCCTATTTTTCCCAGTATCGTAAGTAAGTTGCTTCTTTATGCTATTGAGTGTCCTGGTGTCCCCACTGTCCCATGCCCTCAAACAAACTCTTTAGTTGCTGTTGATCTACTATATCTGGTAAACAAGCAATGCCACCATTAAATTAATCCCATATTGGCCAGAGGTAATTCTCCTTTTCAAAAAAAAGTAATCCCATATTTGATGAATGTCATTGTTGATCATAGCACTTTCGATAACATGAAGCAATGCTGTCGTTTTAAAATTTCTATTGTCCTTGCGTGATTGCCATGAACATAATGAAGATGCTTCTTTTCATTTGTGTATGTTTCTTATCTTGTCATTGACCAGTAACTGTTTTGTTTCTATCTTTTTGTGCGGATAGGGATATCCATTTCACCTCGTTGCTATTGTGACCTTTTGGTGAACTGCACAAAACACTTTTTTTGAATGAGTTTCTTGTGCAGTTCAACTAAAATGTCACATGGGCAATGTCTCTCAATTTTGGTGGAACTGCACAAAGGGCAATTGGAGTTTCCAACATCTCCGTCAAACTCTGTCGGTAATCTCGTGCAACATTTTATTAGCCTTTGCAAGAGGAGCCGTCACTGTCACCACAATGGCACTTTATTTTAGTGGAACTGCACAAAAGGATAAGCAAATTATAGTTGCACCTTGCATGAGCAGGATAACCAACCTTAACGTTGCTCAATTTTAGTACAACTACTAAAGAAGAACCTGCCAACTCATGAGAGCAAGTACTTTTTGCTAGCTTCATGATGCAATCTTTGCTTCATTTCAGTTGGACTGTGCAAAAAGGACGTATGAATTGAATCATCCGAGTGGATCTGCAGGTTCACCACATCGAGTCGTGGCGGCGTAGGGCCCCTCTCTCAGTAATGATTCCCATGACCGGGTATGTTCCTTTTTGGTTGATTTTGACTCGGCATCCAGCTAGTGATCTTGTGCTACTATTTTGGCACTGCTATGAGAAAGCAATAATGATATTGTTTTTGCATCTTAATTTAATGCCACTAATAATTTGAGGCAATCTTTCGGCACCACTACTGCCACTGATAAAATGAAGTAATAATACATTTAAAATAGAGCTATTGTCTTATCTACTATTTCATTTCTAATGTAGATAACTTGCAGAAGGCCTATCCGGCAGAATCAAGTCCATGTGCACTGCATCACTCACATAGTTGCATTGAACTAGTTGAGTCCATCATGCCTACCATTGTGGTGTCGCGGCCCCCTCTCTAACTGGCGCGCGACATAATTTTAGTTGAACTGCACAAAAAAGTGATTGAAATGAGTCTACGCTCCTCCTTCTACTGCCACACCGAGGTATTAATGGATGTCAACGAATCGCCTTCATGGCAAGATACGGGGACATGAAGATTAACTTGATCTCCCAAGGTCATCTCACATAGGTCAGTACTGTCCTTTATTAACATGATTATGCTATGTCGTACTGTGCTAACATTGTATTTTTTAATAAAGCTATCTATCGCAATCTTTTCTCGTTTTGGAAATAAAGTTGCTTTAACTAGTGCCACTATTATAGTAATCGTGCTCTTTCTTGTCTATGCAAATAGTAATGCTCAACTACAAATGTTGTGATGGTCAAAAGCATTCGCCAAGTTCTTGGGTTGTATGACATGGCTAGCCAAGATGGATTTAATCCCGAGATTCACTTTATCCAAAGGCTCTAAAGTGACATGCGTGTGTGCAAGGTGGAAACAGATATTTCAGGACATTGATTGATGATTCCACTAGATTCTGCTATGTGTACTTCCTCCGTCCGAAAATAATTATCATCAAAACGGATAAAAAGATATGCATCTAGAACTAAAATACGGCTAGATACATCCCCTTTTATCCATTTTGATGACAAGTATTTTCTGACGGAGGGAGTATTTGTTAAATACTAAGGATGAGGCTCTATACACATTAAAAAATCTAGAAGGCCCTCTTGTTCATATATTGGAAGGGGTAGTGCCACCAGTGATGCATAATATTTTAGCTGCCAATGTTTGACCTGCGTGGCCTTAAAAAGGACTGGTTTCAATGTTCAAGAAAATCCTTGGATCAAATTGCTTACATGAAGCATCGATCAATTTTTACTTATTTTGTTCACATTCTCACAATGTTTGAGTTGTACAGTTACGATTGGCTCCGATAAGTGAATCATTGAGATGTGTATGCATCTTTGTTGTACTTATTATTTGAATCTAATGGGTTGGTTCTGAATCTTGCAAGCTGGGAATCATTGTGATGTATAGGCATCTTTGTTTTACTTATTATTTGAATCTTATTGGTTGGTTCTGAATCTTGCAAGCTGGGAAACACGGCATGATGATGCAGAGGACATGAACCATAATAAGTTGTTCTTGGTAGTATTATCTTTGTGAAAGTGCGGCAAATGAGCTGATCGTGTGCGTCCTAAGAATAATAATTCTAATTGTTGTGCATGTTGATCCCGTGGCACTGATAGAACGAGCCAATACTTTGCTTGTTTTAAGAATAAATTTTAGTTAAAGCTAATAAAATTTAAGTAAAGTGACCACTAACACTTGCTATTACAGTACCAATACAGACCCGCTCGTGAACCCGAGGGGGCATGTTCTGCCGGGCGTGCAGTGAGCGAGGGAGGGGTAGTAACTATTGTCGCCTGTACACACTCAGTTTACTGTTGAAGGTAGTTCCCCAAGAGCTGAAAAATGAACTATTGCTGCCACCTACCCACTTGTTCACTTGCAGTTGGAAAAACGAACTACTGCTGCTGTGGTGCCGTCCCCCATTACCCCAGCTCACACCGATCATCTTCATCTCCCCCCTCCCCCTGCATGCCCCCAATCCCCACAAAACAAGTACCGCCACATCAACTCTGCGTGAGAAGAGACTCCGATGGCGATCTGAGGGGTGAGCCTGCTGGATATGGACTTGAGCAAGGAGTTCACCTTTGAGTTCATCATGCAGACCCATGGTAGTGACAAGTTGAATGTGATGTACAACCATGATTCAGACTCGATGAAGCTCTTCCTCGCAAAGTTCAACCAGTACCTACAAGAGGAGAAAGCACAAGGTCACGGGATTAGAACTTGTGCCCATCCATTCATCTCCTGACAGGGACCAGTGGACCACCATCGCCCAGGTATGCGTGCGGGATGAGGTTCTCGTTTCATCGGCACCGCCAATTGCACCTTCGGTATGGTGGAGAGTAGGAAGAGCGCGACTGTGCTTTACGATTCGGCCATCTGGTGCAACAAGCTTGTCGACATCCAGAAGCAACACAAGATCATCGAAAATGGGCAGGAGAAGGACTTTGTGGTTGGACCTCACCGCGACCATCATCGACTCCTGCTACACCAACATGAAAGAATACGTTGATACCAAGGACCTGAACATGTGGGAGGTACCTCTGAATCTACCCTACATAACCTACACGGCCAAGGACGCATACGCATGCTATAACATGTACAGGCGGATCTTGGACATGAGGGCGTCTCTGCTTCCCGTAACCGACGAGTACACTGACAGCCGCAACATCATGATCAAGCGTGTCATGAAGGTCTAGATGATGTACTTTATCTGTTTAAGCACCTTTATCATCTGAGTGTTTCATGCATTAGCCTATGTGTCGTAATTATCTGTTTTGTCTGAAATATTTTGTCTAAGAACCCATTAACCTGTTTTTTAGTGACTATTTGCTTATGTATGTAACTACTTCACTAGGCTGCCGTGCTTTGAATCTCCTTCCTCCCAACATATTCCCCTTCTCAGGTGGACCCAGCAGGTCTCGTACACAGACATTTGGGACCAACCAACTATCCATTTGTATTTCTTTATTTTGTTCAATCTTTCGCCCTCTTCGTACAATGGTTGGCGGTGCTGCCACGCACGCCTTGGTGACCCATCCTAGCCTATGGTGCTGGCCAGGCCATCCCTCTACTCCCACACATTCTCCGGCGGCGGCAGCTCCACCGGCCCGCCCTGCACCCGAACAAGTCAACCCTCGGCACTCACCTCCGCTCGCGTCTTCCCCGGCTTCGGTTCGTTCCGGTCCAAGGTCTCGACGTTGTCCTCCACCTTGGTGCTCCCGCCGCGGTGCTGCCGTCTGTCGTTCCCAACATGGTCAACAAAAAGAGAGGAATCGGGAGATGACTGTTTGTCGAGAGGCTGCCAGTCCGGGCCCACCAGGTCCATGGCCTACGTTTTGTTGTTTAACACGTGCAACCCACGACATGCAACGATAGTTGATCCAGCAGGTTTCAACTTTTTTTTGGGTCCAGCAGGTATCAAGCGGCCTCTAGGTCTCCCAGCCTAGCTTGTCTATAACATCAGCATCCCAAGTTATGTTTATTTTTTCAAGACAACGCACAGCTCAGTTCTATTTTTCTATAAGAATGCAAAACTGAAACTATGTTTTCCCGTCTATAATAGTGTGTGTGTGTGTGTCTATATATATATATATATATATATATATATATATATATATATATATGGTGGTTCTATTATGATAACACCCTTAAGAGTGTTATTCTGATAACAAAATCTCTTATTCTGCTAACACCCGACGCCCACCCAAAAGCCCCACCCCGAACAGACCAAAAACAAACAGCCCACCCCACCCACCTCCACCCACGCGCACCCCACTCTCCACCTTCTCCTCGATCCCCCACCCCACCTTCTCCCCTCACCGTCGCCTCCTAGCAAGCCACTGTTGGAAATATGCCCTAGAGGCAATAATAAATTGATTATTATTATATTTCCTTGTTCATGATAATCGTTTATTATCCATGCTAGAATTGTATTTATAGGAAACTCAGATACATGTGTGGATACATAGACAACACCATGTCCCTAGTAAGCCTCTAGTTGACTAGCTCGTTAATCAATAGATGGTTACGGTTTCCTGACCATGGACATTGGATGTCGTTGATAACGGGATCACATCATTAGGAGAATGATGTGATGGACAAGACCCAATCCTAAGCCTAGCACAAGATCATGTAGTTTGTATGCTAAAGCTTTTCTAATGTCAAGTATCATTTCCTTAGACCATGAGATTGTGCAACTCCCGGATACCGTAGGAGTGCTTTGGGTGTGCCAAACGTCACAACGTAACTGGGTGGCTATAAAGGTACACTACGGGTATCTCTGAAAGTGTCTGTTGGGTTGGCACGAATCGAGATTGGGATTTTGTCACTCCGTGTAAACGGAGAGGTATCTCTGGGCCCACTCGGTAGGACACCATCATAATGTGCACAATGTGACCAAGGGGTTGATCACGGGATGATGTGTTACGGAACGAGTAAAGAGACTTGCCGGTAACGAGATTGAACAAGGTATCGGTATACCGACGATCGAATCTCGGGCAAGTACCATACCGCTAGACAAAGGGAATTGTATACGGGATTGATTGAGTCCTTGACATCGTGGTTCATCCGATGAGATCATCGTGGAACATGTGGGAGCCAACATGGGTATCCAGATCCCGCTGTTGGTTACTGACCGGAGAACATCTCGGTCATGACTACATGTCTCCCGAACCCGTAGGGTCTACACACTTAAGGTTCGATGACGCTAGGGTTATAAAGGAAGTTTGTATGTGGTTACCGAATGTTGTTCGGAGTCCCGGATGTCACGAGGAGTTCCGGAATGGTCCGGAGGTAAAGATTTATATATAGGAAGTCCTGTTTCGGGCATCGGGACAAGTTTCGGGGTCATCGGTATTGTACCGGGACCACCGGAAGGGTCCCGGGGGCCCACCGGGTGGGGCCACCTGCCCCGGGGGGCCACATGGGCTGTAGGGGGTGCGCCTTGGCCTACATGGGCCAAGGGCACCAGCCCCTAGAGGCCCATGCGCCAAGATATAGGAAAAAGGGGAGAGTCCTAAAGGGGGAAGGCACCTCCGAGGTGCCTTGGGGAGGATGGACTCCTCCCCCCTCTTAGCCGCACCCTTTCCTTGGAGGAAGGGGCAAGGCTGCGCCTCCCCCCTCTCCCCTGCCCCTATATATAGTGGAGGGGAGGGAGGGCATCCATAACTGAGCCCTTGGCGCCTCCCTCCCTCCCGTGACACCTCCTCCTCTCCCGTAGGTGCTTGGCGAAGCCCTGCAGGATTGCCACGCTCCTCCATCACCACCACGCCGTTGTGCTGCTGATGGATGGAGTCTTCCTCAACCTCTCCCTCTCTCCTTGCTGGATCAAGGCGTGGGAGACATCGTCGAGCTGTACGTGTGTTGAACGCGGAGGTGCCGTCCGTTCGGCACTAGGATCATCGGTGATCTGAATCATGACGAGTACGACTCCATCAACCCCGTTCACTTGAACGCTTCCGCTTAGCGATCTACAAGGGTATGTAGATGCACTCTCCTTCCTCTCTTTCTACTCGTTGCTGGTCTCTCCATAGATAGATCTTGGTGATTCGTAGGAAAAATTTTGAATTTCTGCTACGTTCCCCAACAGTGGTATCAGAGCTAGGTCTATTGCGTAGATTCTTTGCACGAGTAGAACACAAAGTAGTTGTGGGCGTCGATATTGTTCAATATGCTTGTCGTTACTAGTCTTATCTTGATTCGGCGGCATCGTGGGATGAAGCGGCCCGGACCAACCTTACACGTACGCTTACGTGAGACCGGTTCCACCGACAAACATGCACTAGTTGCATAAGGTGGCTGGCGGGTGTCTGTCTCTCCCACTTTAGTCGGATCGGATTCGATGAAAAGGGTCCTTATGAAGGGTAAATAGCAATTGGCATATCACGTTGTGGTTCATGCATAGGTAAGAAACGTTCTTGCTAGAAACCCATAGCAGCCACGTAAAACATGCAAACAACAATTAGAGGACGTCTAACTTGTTTTTGCAGGGTATGCTATGTGATGTGATATGGCCAAAAAGGATGTGATGAATGATATATGTGATGTATGAGATTGATCATGTTCTTGTAATAGGAATCACGACTTGCATGTCGATGAGTATGACAACCGGCAAGAGCCATAGGAGTTGTCTTTATTTATTTGTGACCTGCGTGTCAACTTAAACGTCATGTAATTACTTTACTTTATTGCTAACAGTTAGCCATAGTAGTAGAAGTAATAGTTGGCGAGGCAACTTCATGAAGACACGATGATGGAGATCATGATGATGGAGATCATGGTGTCATGCCGGTGACGATGATGATCATGGAGCCCCGAAGATGGAGATCAAAAGGAGCAAAGTGATGATGGCCATATCATGTCACTATTTGATTGCATGTGATGTTTATCATGTTTATACATCTTGTTTGCTTAGTACGACGGTAGTAAATAAGATGATCCCTTACCACAATTTCAAGAAGTGTTCTCCCCTAACTGTGCACCGTTGCGACAGTTCGCTGTTTCAAAACATCACGTGATGATCGGGTGTTTTATTCAGACGTTCAAATACAACGGGTGTTGACGAGCCTAGCATGTACAGACATGGCCTCGGAACACACGCGAAACACTTAGGGTTAACTTGACGAGCCTAGCATGTACAGACATGGCCTCGGAACACGGAGACCGAAAGGTCGAGCATGAGTCATATAGAAGATACGATCAACATGAAGATGTTCACCGATGATGACTAGTCCGTCTCACGTGATGATCGGACACGGCCTAGTTTGACTCGGATCATGTAATCACTTAGATGACTAGAGGGATGTCTATCTGAGTGGGAGTTCATAAGATGAACTTAATTATCCTGAACATAGTCAAAAGGATTTTGCAAATTATGTCGTAGCTCACGCTATAGTTCTACTGTTTAGATATGTTCCTAGAGAAAAAAAAATTAGTTGAAAGTTGATAGTAGCAATTATGCGGACTAGGTCCGTAAACTAAGGATTGTCCTCATTGCTTCATAGAAGGCTTATGTCCTTAATGCACCGCTCAGTGTGCTGAACCTCGAACGTTGTCTGTGGTTGTTGCGAACATCTGACATACACGTTGTGATAACTACGTGATAGTTCAGTTAAACGGTTTAGAGTTGAGGCACCAAAGACGTTTTTGAAACATCGCGAAACATATGAGATGTTTTGAGGGCTGAAATTGGGATTTCAGGCTCGTGCCCATGTCAAGAGGTATAAGACCTCCGATGACTTTCTTAACCTGCAAACTAAGGAGAAAAGCTCAATTGTTGAGCTTGTGCTCAGATTGTCTGAGTACAACAATCATTTGAATCGAGTGGGAGTTGATCTTCCAGATAAGACAGTGATGGTTCTCCAAAGTCATTGCCACCAAGCTGTTAGAGCTTCGTGATGAACTATAACATATCAGGGATAGATATGATGATCCTTGAGGTATTCGCGATGTTTGACACCGCGAAAGTAGAAATCAAGAAGGAGCATCAATTGTTGATGGTTGGTGAAACCACTAGTTTCAAGAAGGGCAAGGGCAAGAAGGGATACTTCATGAAACGGCAAATCAGCTGCTGATCTAGTGAAGAAACCCAAGGTAAAACCCAAACCCGAGACTAAGTGCTTCTGTAATAACGGGAACAACCACTAGAGCAGAATTACCCTAGATACTTGGTAGATAAGAAGGCTGGCAAGGTCGATAGAAGTATATTGGATATACATTGTGTTAATGTGTACTTTGCTAGTACTCCTAGTAGCACCAGGGTATTAGATACCGGTTCGGTTGCTAAGTGTTAGTAACTCGAAACAAAAGGCTACGGAATAAACGGAGACTAGCTAAAGGTGAGCTGACAATATGTGTTGGAAGTTTTTTCAAGCTTGATATGATCAAGCATCGCACGCTCCCTTTACCAAAGAGATTGGTGTTAAACCTAAATAATTGTTATTTGGTGTTTGCGTTGAGCATAGACATGATTGGATTACGTCTATCGCAATACGGTTATTCATTTAAGGAGAATAATGGTTACTCTGTTTATTTGAATAATACCTTCAATGGTATTACACCTAAAATGAATGGTTTATTAAATCTCGATCGTAGTGATACACATGTTCATGCCAAAAGATAGTAATGATAGTACCACCTACTTGTGGCACTGCCACATAAGTCATATCGGTATAAAACGCATGAAGAAGCTCCATATTGATGGATCTTTGGGCTCACTCGGTTTTGAAAAGTTTGAGACATGCGAACCATGTCTATTGGTGTATATGCATGAAGAAACTCCATGCAAATGGACCGTTTTTGACTCACTTGATTTTGAATCACTTGGGACATGCAAATCATACCACATGGGCAAGATGACTGAAAAGCCTCGTTTTCAGTAAGATGGAACAAGATAGCAACTTGTTGGAAGTAACACATTTTGATGTGTGCAGTCCAATGAGTGCTGAGGCATGCAGTGAATATCGTTATGTTCTTACTTCATAGATGATTCGAGTAGATGTTGAGTATATTTACTTGATGAATCACGAGTCTGAATTATTGAAAGGTTCAAGTAATTTCAGTGTGAAGTTGAAAGATCGTCGTGACAAGAGGATAAAAGATCTATGATATGATCATAGAGATGAATATCTGAATCACGAGTTTGGCACAGAATTAAGACATTGTGGAAATTGTTTCACAACTGATACAGCCTGGAACACCATAGTGTGATGGTGTGTCCGAACATCATAGTTGCACCCTATTGGATATGATGCATACCATGATGTCTCTTATCGAACTGCCACGATAGTTTATGGGTTAGGCATTAAAGACAACCACATTCACTTTAAATAGGGCACCACGTAATTCCGATGAGATGACACCGTATGAATTATGGTTTAGAGAAACCTAAGTTGTCGTTTCTTAAAAGTTTGGGGCTGCGACGCTTATGTGAAAAAAATTTCAGGCTGATAAGCTCGAACCCAAAGCGGATAAATACATCTTCATAGGACAACCCAAAAACAGTTGGGTATGCCTCCTGTCTCAGATCCGAAAGCAATAAAGGATTGTTTCTAGAATCGGGTCCTTTCTCGAGGAAAAGTTTCTCTCGAAAGAATTGAGTGGGAGGATGGTGGAGACTTGATGAGGTTATTGAACCATCACTTCAACCAGTGTGTAGCAGGGCACAGGAAGTTGTTCCTGTGGCACCTACACCAATTGAAGTAGAAGCTTATGATAGTGATCATGAAACTTCAGATCAAGTCACTCCCAAACCTCGTAGGGTGACAAGGATACGTACTACTTCAGAGTGGTACAGTAATCCTGTCTTGGAGGTCATGTTGCTAGGCAACAATGAACCTACGAGCTATGGAGAAGCGATGGTGGGCCCAAATTCCGACAAATGGTTAGAAGCCATAAAATCCGAGATAGGATCCATGTATGAAAACAAAGTGTAGACTTTGGCAGAACAACTCGATGGTCGTAAGGCTGTTGAGTGCAGATGGATTTTGAAAGGAAGACAGACAATGATGGTAAGTGTCACCATTGAGAAAGCTCGACTTGTCGTTAAGATGTTTTTCGACAAGTTCAAGGAGTTGACTACGATGAGACTTTCTCACTCGTAGCGATGCTAAGAGTCTGTTGGAATTATATTAGCAATTACTGCATTATTTATGAAATCTTGCAGATAGGATGTCAAAACATTGTTTCCTCGACGATTCTTGAGGAAAGGTTGTATGTGATACAACCGGAAGGTTTTGTCTATCCTGAAATATGCTAATAAGTATGCAAAGCTCCAGCAATCCTTCTGAGGACTGGAGTGAGCATCTCGGAGTTGGAATGTATGCTTTGATGATGATCAAAGATTTTGGGTGTATACAAAGTTTATAAGAAACTTGTATTTCCAAAGAAGTGAGTGGGAGCACTATAGAATTTCTGATGAGTATATGTTGTTGACATATTGTTGATCAGAAATTATGTAGAATTTCTGGAAAGCATATAGGGTTATTTTGAAAGTGTTTTTCAATGGAAAACCTGGATTAAGCTACTTGAACATTGAGCATCAAGATCTATAAGGATAGATCAAAACGCTTAATAGTACTTTCAAATGAGCACATGCCTTGACGTGATCTTGAAGGTGTTCAAGATGGATCAGTCAAAGAAGGAGTTCTTGCCTGAGTTGTAAGGTATGAAGTTAAGACTTAAAGCTCGACCATGGCAGAATAGAGAGAAAGGAACGAAGGTCGTCCCCTATGCTTAAGACATAGGCTCTACAGTATGCTATGCTGTGTACCGCACCTGAAGTGTGCTTTACCATGAGTCAGTCAAGGGGTACAAGAGTGATCCAAGAATGGATCACAGGACAGCGGTCAAAGTTATCCTTAGTAACTAGTGGACTAAGGAATTTTCTCAATCATGGAGGTGGTAAAAGAGTTCGTCGTAAAGGGTTACGTCGATGCAAGCTTAACACCTATCCGGATAGCTCTGAGTAGAGATACCGGATACGTATAATGGAGCAATAATTTAGAATAGCTCCAAGTAGAACAATTATTTGGAATAGCTCCAAATAGAACATGGTAGCTGCATCTAGGAGATGACATAGAGATTTGTAAAGCACACACGGATCTGAAAGGTTCAGACCCGTTGACTATAACCTCTCTCACAAGCATAACATGATCAAACCCAGAACTCATCGAGTGTTAATCACATGGTAAATGTGAACTAGATTATTGACTCTAGTAAACTCTTTGGGTGTTAGTCACATGGGGATGTGACCTTGAGTGTTAATCACATATCGATGTGAACTAGATTATTGACTCTAGTGCAAGTGGGAGACTGTTGGAAATATGCCCTAGAGGCAATAATAAATTGATTATTATTATATTTCCTTGTTCATGATAATCGTTTATTATCCATGCTAGAATTGTATTGATAGGAAACTCAGATACATGTGTGGATACATAGACAACACCATGTCCCTAGTAAGCCTCTAGTTGACTAGCTCGTTAATCAATATATGGTTACGGTTTCCTGACCATGGACATTGGATGTCGTTGATAACGGGATCACATCACTAGGAGAATGATGTGATGGACAAGACCCAATCCTAAGCCTAGCACAAGATCATGTAGTTCGTATGCTAAAGCTTTTCTAATGTCAAGTATCATTTCCTTAGACCATGAGATTGTGCAACTCCCGGATACCGTAGGAGTGCTTTGGGTGTGCCAAACGTCACAACGTAACTGGGTGGCTATAAAGGTACACTACGGGTATCTCTGAAAGTGTCTGTTGGGTTGGCACGAATCGAGATTGGGATTTTGTCACTCCGTGTAAACGGAGAGGTATCTCTGGGCCCACTCGGTAGGACATCATCATAATGTGCACAATGTGACCAAGGGGTTGATCACGGGATGATGTGTTACGGAACGAGTAAAGAGACTTGCCGGTAACGAGATTGAACAAGGTATCGGTATACCGACGATCGAATCTCGGGCAAGTACCATACCGCTAGACAAAGGGAATTGTATACGGGATTGATTGAGTCCTTGACATCGTGGTTCATCCGATGAGATCATCGTGGAACATGTGGGAGCCAACATGGGTATCCAGATCCCGCTGTTGGTTATTGACCGGAGAACATCTCGGTCATGATTACATGTCTCCCGAACCCGTAGGGTCTACACACTTAAGGTTCGATGACGCTAGGGTTATAAAGGAAGTTTGTATGTGGTTACCGAATGTTGTTCGGAGTCACGGATGAGATCCCGGATGTCACGAGGAGTTCCGGAATGGTCCGGAGGTAAAGATTTATATATAGGAAGTCCTGTTTCGGGCATCGGGACAAGTTTCGGGGTCATCGGTATTGTACCGGGACCACCGGAAGGGTCCCGGGGGCCCACCGGGTGGGGCCACCTGCCCCGGGGGGCCACATGGGCTGTAGGGGGTGCGCCTTGGCCTACATGGGCCAAGGGCACCAGCCCCTAGAGGCCCATGCGCCAAGATATAGGAAAAAGGGGAGAGTCCTAAAGGGGGAAGGCACCTCCGAGGTGCCTTGGGGGGGATGGACTCCTCCCCCCCTCTTAGTCGCACCCTTTCCTTGGAGGAAGGGGCAAGGCTGCGCCTCCCCCCTCTCCCCTGCCCCTATATATAGTGGAGGGGAGGGAGGGCATCCATACCTGAGCCCTTGGCGCCTCCCTCCCTCCCGTGACACCTCCTCCTCTCCCGTAGGTGCTTGGCGAAGCCCTGCAGGATTGCCACGCTCCTCCATCACCACCACGCCGTTGTGCTGCTGATGGATGGAGTCTTCCTCAACCTCTCCCTCTCTCCTTGCTGGATCAAGGCGTGGGAGACATCGTCGAGCTGTACGTGTGTTGAACGCGGAGGTGCCGTCCGTTCGGCACTAGGATCATCGGTGATCTGAATCATGACGAGTACGACTCCATCAACCCTGTTCACTTGAACGCTTCCGCTTAGCGATCTACAAGGGTATGTAGATGCACTCTCCTTCCTCTCTTTCTACTCGTTGCTGGTCTCTCCATAGATAAATCTTGGTGATTCGTAGGAAAATTTTTGAATTTCTGCTACGTTCCCCAACAGCCACCGCCCCGGCCATCACCCCCCGGCGCGGCGCCCCACACCTTCTTCCCCAAACCACCGCCCCGGCCATCACCCCCCCCACAACCACCTTCTCCCCACACCGCCGCCTCCCAGCCAGCCATCCTCCCGCTCCGCACGTCCAGCCACCGATCCCCGGACCTGTAGTCACCGGATTCGGCGGTCCCTCCTCCCACCAACGCCCCGCGGCCACCGGATTCAGCGGGATCCTCCTCCACCTCCCACCTCCCAACCCCGTCCGGCCACCTACCCCGGCTACGACCTCCTCAGCCGGCCACCTCCCTCCTCCCAGGTGCCCAGCACGGCTGCCAGCGTGGATTCAGGCTTGCTGCCCCGTCATGGCTTTCCCATCTTCAGGCTCCTCCCCCTCTATGGCCACATCGGCCCATCCTTGTTGAGCCCCCATGCTAGTTCCCGTGGAGGCCCGGCCGGATCTCCTCCACCGCGTCCCTCCCCTCGTCATCACTGGATCCATGCGTCTCTCCTTCCACCAGTGAGGGTTGCGGCAAGGAGTAACCTCCTCGGCTCCTGCGCATCCGTCCTTTCGCTGCCCGGAATCCACGTCTACGGCGACCGGATCCGCCTACCCTGCGGCACGGGTGCTCCTTGCGCCGCCCACCACCTACCGTCGCCTGCCCCGCTCCATCCCATCAGGATTCAGCCCGGATCTCATCTAGCGACAGGTCAGGGGGGTGGCACTGTGGGTGGAGAAGAGGAGGCGCTAGATCCAGGCCGCGCCGGCCCTACCGCTGGTGCAGCTCGTCTGTGCTCCGGGAATGGATCCGCCCACCACTAGCTGTGGTGCTCCTACGGCGACCACAGGGCACTCCGGCACAACATGCCTCTGCCGGCGTTGATGAGGATCCCCTCGATCTCCATGGCTAGCCCCTGAATAGTTGTTGCAGCTCTCTTCTAGCAGTTTTTATAGCTCTATTCTGGGAATTGTGCAGCTCTGTTCTTCTCTATGTGCAGTGCTCGGGGAGCTAGCTTGTCGCTGCAGTTCGCATACGCATGATGAGGTCCACGAGCGGGCGATGGGGCGGGTCAGATGCACTTTGTTTTTTTGTTCGAAGAAGATTTGCAAGTTTTGAGTCTACTGAGATTAAGATGTGCGGTTCGGCATGTTCATTCGACGCTCCAGTGCAGCTAGGCTAGTTGTCCAATGCAGTTCGCTGGCGCTTTCCCAACATCTCCTATAGTCTGAATCTCCTAGGCTTCGGTGGTGTGGTCTGCACGCGTGCAATACCGTGATGCAGTTTGGTGTGTGCGGCCTGCAGCTTAGTGCGAGCGGGGCATGCAGTTTAGTTCGTTGTCTGTGGATTTTTGTGTGTATCGAATGTATCTGGTTGGTCTATGATGTATTGTGTGTAAAAAATTATTTCTTGGGAAGTTCATCTCAACAAGCATTAAATGCTTCATTTCATGAGAAAAAATGATTGATGAAGCCTACTTCGAGGAGTCTTGTGGTTCACCGCATTCAATAAGGAAGAAACAGAGTGTCTTTATTAGATAGATGTGGCTTTGAAGCTCACTTTCGGTAGTGTCGCGGCCCGTTTACGGTAGTTTTCAGATTCACTTTTCATAGTATTGCAGTTCACCAACACTCAGACATGAAGTGCACTCCACCTCGTTTGGGAAAATTTACGTCCCACAAAAAAGAAATCATGCAGTGCACTTGTCTATCTGATGAAGTGCGGGTTTTAGTCTAAAGAAGTGCATTCCACCTCGTTTGGAAAAAAATACGTCCCACAAAAAAGAATCATGCAGTGCACTTGTATGTCCAATGAAGTGCAGTTTTTAGTCTAAATAAGTGTGGTTTTCTATCTGATGCAGTACGACCTGTTTACGGTAGTCTCAAGGTTCACTTTTCATAGTATTGCGGTTCACCAACACTCGACATGAAGTGCACTCCACCTCGTTTAGGAAAATTTGCGTCCCGCAAAAAAGAAATCATGAAGTGCACCTGTTTGTTCGATGAAGTGCAATTTTTAGTCTAAAAGAAGTGCGATTTTCTGTCTGATGCAGTACATACGACGATTTTGATGTTGCGAGAAAACAGAGTGTCCGCATTTCGCTAAAATCAAAATTGCTCCTAAACCGTAAGGAATCGGAGAGAGTGTTCTACATGAAAAAGTTGTGCCTCGTCGATACCTTTCCAACGGCGTATAATTTGAATCATTTCGACCAATGGTTTGTAAAAATTTCACGAAAAACGACCGCTGCCTCTTGTTATCAACCGCACGATTTCCAAAATTAACTAAAAACCGTAAGGAATCTCAAAAATATTTCAACATATGAAAGTTGCACCTCGTCCGTAGCTTTCCAACGGCGTATCATATGCCTCATTTCGATAAACTGTTATAAAACTGGAGCGAAAACAGTACCAAAAATTTGATTTTAAAAAAATAGAATTCCGCAATTTAGTAAATTTTAAACTGCTCTTAAACTGTAAAGAATTAGAGAAAATGGTATATATGAAAAAGATGCGCCTCGACGATATCTTTCCAACGGTGTATCATTTGCTTCATTCCGACGAGCGGTTTAGAAGAAATCGCGAAAAAACGCTCGCTGCCACTCGTCATGGGCCGCACCATTTTTAAAACTGCTCTTAAACCGTGTGGAATCTTGAAAAGTGTTCAACATGTCAAAGTTGCGCCTAATCCATAACTTTTCAACAGTACATTACATGCCTCAATCCGATAAATGGTTAAAAACTAGAGAGAAAATAGTACCTAAAAAACAACGGGTGCAGTTTTTTCCGACGAGAAGTTCACTCGTGTGAGTACTGCAGCACACTTGGTTGAAAAAATGACGTGCACTTGCGTTGAGCGTGCAGTGCAGAAGTGTTATCAGAATAGTTATTCTGCTAATATTAGCAGAATAGACCGGCTATATATATATATATATATATATATATATATATATATATATATATATATATATATATATATATATATATATATATATATATATATATATATATATATATATATATATATATATATATGCCAGAAACAACATAAGGTTTCGTTAAACCTATCATTCGTCCTGCCATTGTATAGACCTTCCCACTTCCTTTATTTTTCGTTTTTATTAATCCTATATCTGAATTTTCCCACTTTCTTTTTCAATGTAATCAGAATTTTCTCCGAGTACTTTTCTCTAGAACCAACTCAAATGTCCCACGTCTAGCCTAAAAAATAATAATACCCCACGTACTATTAACTCATCAAATTAGAATAATATTTTATTTCGTAAATTGAAAGTTCTTATAAAATAATAATAATAATTGTTTATATATAACTTTGCAAGTTAACTCCTGGTAATTGCGTACATAATCTTGCAAAGATTTTACTGACCAATGCAGTAATAGACGTGTAATCATGTGTTTATGTTTTTATAACATTTCTCGTCCAGCCCAACATGATATTTTCACCCAGCCCATCAAGTCCGCGGATTTCAAGAAAAATGCAAATGGGCTTTAAATTCTAACATAATATGTAAACGGGCTGCATAAACACTACATCATTGTTTCACCCAGCCCACCAAATGGACTAAAAAAACAAATGGACGGCCTGACATGTGGGCCAGTAAGTCGAAGCCTAAGAACTTTCGCAAAAAAAATACAAAGGTCGAAGCCTAAGCAAGGCATTGGATTTACATCCAACGGCCGACACTCTTCTTCAATCTCTCTTCTTCTTCCTCCAACGCTACCGGGACCGCCTGCTCAAGCATATGGCGTCCAGCGGCATTGTTTCGCGTGCCTCGGCGAACCGCTACCCCACCGACAGTCAGTCCATCCTTCCACTCCTCCGCACCTCTTATTATTCTCTACTGAGTGTAGGCCCACCCCGCACCCGAACCAGTCAAGTTTCCCACTCCTCTTCGTCTGCAACTCCACTATTGCGTCTTCCTCATCTCTGAGTCATTCCAGTCTGGGGCCTCACCATCGTCCATCGGCCTTGGTGCGCTCAACACGGTATGATCAACGTGGTCAACAAACGAGAGTCATCGGAAGATGACTGTATGTGGAGAGGCTGACAGTGGGGACGCACCACGCCCATGGATGCATGCATGCAATTGCATCATTTTTACCCTGAAAAAAATGTTTTCTCCCCGTGATAGCTGGGACCCACCAGCTACATCTTCACACGCAAGGAAGTGTGTCCTTATTACGGGCAAACAAATGATTCCTCTCCCTGACAGCTAGGACCCATCAGTTATATCTTCGCACGCAAGGAAGTGCCTCCTTATCCTCCCTGACAACTGGCACCCACCCGGTCAAACCGTACGCAGGGTTGTCTCTCTGGTCGTGAACGTGTACGTACATACTGGTCGATCGATCTCTCTGCAAGGATGAATCATGGCCGAGCAAGGAGCGGCACTTGTGACGTAGCAGTTAAGGAAGTCCTGTCTAAATCATGTACACATACGTACAACCACGCTGCGAGGAAGTAAATATGGCTACGTACGTATATACGGGCGGGGTCTCGAACGTGTACAACGACGGTGTCCTGTTCGTCGGCAGCCAACCAGCTGGGTCGGAACGGAGGAAACCGTGTCGTGTTCATCGGGAGGCAAGCGACTGGGTCAGAATGCGTCATGTTCATCGGGAGCCAATCGACTTGGATGGAACAACCCAACCGGGGTCCTGTGCATCGACTCGGGGTCTCGCGTCCCGCAAAACGGAGGAAACAGAGTTCTCTTCGACTGCCTACGGTCCAAACGGAGTCCTGTTCATCTGGAGGGGTCTGGTGTACCGCAAAACGAACGAAACAAACTTCTCTCCAACCGCCTAGGTCGAAACAGGGTCCTGTTCATCAGAGGGGTGTGTGGCGTATCGCAAAACGAGACTCCACGGGCTACTGTTCATCCACCGTCAACTTCCTCCAGCCTCCACCGGCCATTGTTCATCCATGGGCTACTGTTCATCCAGACTCCACGGGGTCCTATTCATCCACCCCAACCGGCTGGGCGTGTGTGGCGGCCTTCGGGGTCCTGTCCATCCAGCGGCAACCGTGTACTACCATGGGGGCATGTTCAGCCAGCGGCAACCGCCTACACACGACCGGGGTCCTGTTCATCCAACCCCCACGGGAACTGTTCATCCACACCCAACCCAACCAGCTCGACTCACCATGTCTCGACTCGTTCTACGTATCACGCGTGCGACAACAACACACACTGTTCATTGATACGTCCCCCACGTATCTATAATTTTTTATTGTTCCATGCTATTATATTATCCATCTTGGATGTTTTATATGCTATTTTATATTATTTTTGGGACTAACCTATTAACCTAGAGCCCAGTGACAGTTTCTACTTTTTCCTTGTTTTTGAGTATTGCAGAAAAGGAATATCAAACAGAGTCCAAACGAGCTGAAAATTTACAGTGATCTTTCATGGACCAGAAGAAGTTCCCGAAGCACAAGAGTTGGGCTACAAGAGTCCTGAGTCAACGACAAGTATGTAGGACGCACCCACCCCCTAGGGCGCGCCCCCCTGCCTTGTCGCTGA
>NC_041383.1:280205172-280242397 GCF_002162155.2 Triticum dicoccoides
CTGATGTGAAACCGATGCCAAAAGTTCCTATAAATCCAGAAACATCCAGAAAGAAACCTAGATCGGGAGTTCCGCCGCCGCAAGCCTCTGTAGCCACAAAAAACCAATCTAAACTCATTCCGGCACCCTGTCGGAGGGGGCAACCATCACCGAAGGCCATCTTCATCATCCCGATGGTCTCCATGACGAGGAGGGAGTAGTTCACCCTCAGGGCTGAGGGTATGTACCAGTAGCTATGTGTTTGATCTCCTCTCTCTCTCTCATGTTCTTGATTTGGCATGATCTTGATGTACCGCGAGCTTTGTTATTATAATTAGAACTTATGGTGTTCTTCCCTCTCTACCTTGTGATGAATTGAGTCTTTTCCTTTGAGGTTTTGTTATGTCGGATTGAATCTTTGGATGTGAGAGCACTTGATGTATATCTTGTGATCGGATATCTGTGATGACAATGAGATGTTCTATTGATCCACTTGATGTATGTTTTAGTTATCAACTTGCGGATTCCCGTGGTGACATTGGGGTAATCTATGCATAGGGGTTGATACGTGTTTTCATATTCCTTTCTCCGATAGAAATCTTGGGATACTCTTGAAGTTCTTTGTGTTGGATTGAATATTATGAATTTGAGATTGTGTGATGCATATCGTATAATTGACCCACGGATACTTGTGGTGACATTGGAGTATCTAGGTGACATTAGGGTTTGATTGATGTGTGTCATGTGGTGTTATTTTAGTACGAACTCTAGGGCTGTTTGTGACACTTATAAGAATAGCCCAATAGATCAATCAGAAAGAATAACTTTGAGGTGGTTTCGTACCCTGCAAGCAATTTCATCTTATGTTCTCCACGAGAGGAACTTTGGAGTGATTCTTTGTTGCACGTTGAGGGCTTGTTATATGATCCAATGATGTTATCATTGTTGAGAGAACTTGCACTAGTGAAAGTATGAACCCTAGGCCTTGTTTCCAAGCATTGCAATACCGTTTTTGCCCACTTTTGTTACTAGTTACCTCGCTGTTTTTCTTTATTTAGATTATAAAAATATATTTCTACCATCCATATTACACTTGTATCACCATCTCTTCGCTGAACTAGTGCACATATACAATTTACCATTGTATTGGGTGTGTGTTGGGGACACAAGAGACTCTTTGTTATTTGATTGCAGGGTTGTTTGAGAGAGACCATCTTCATCCCATGCCTCCTGATAAACGTTAGGTTATCCACTTGCTGGAAATTTGTTACTGTCCTACAAACTCTGCACTTGGAGGCCCAACACGAGTCTACAAGAGGAAGGTTGTGTAGTAGACATCAAGCTCTTTTCTGCCGCCGTTGCCGGGGAGGTGAGTGCTTGAAGGTATATCTTTAGATCTTGCAATTGAATCTTTTAGTTTCTTGTTTTATCACTAGTTTAGTCTATAAAAGAAAACTACAAAAAAGGAATTGAGGTTGCCTCATATGCTTCATCTTTTTAATATCTTTCGTGAAAATGATCAAAAGGAAAATTATGCTCAAGTGTTAGAAGAAGTCTATAAAATTTTTGGCAAAAATCTTTGTATGATGAGCATGATTGCAATGTTGTTAGTATGAATTCCTTGAATATCCATGATGCTAATGATATGCAAAGCTACAAGCTTGGGGATGCTATGTTTGATGAAAATGATTTTTTAGTCCCCCAAGTTTGGATGAGCAAATTTATTATGATGATAGCATGCCTCCTATTTATGATGATTATGTTAATGAAATTGGGTTTGAAAGAGTGTCAACTTTAGGAAGTAATGATCTCACTATTTTGGAGGGTGTTGAACCTTATTGTGATAATTATGAAAGTGGATTTGGAGAGGTCATGACTTTATTTAGTGATGAATCCACTATTTCGGAAGAGGTTTCAATTGGTTATGAGAACAAAGTTTCTATCTATGATGATTATTATGACGACATGTATGCTATAAAGAATAATGATAACCATGAAAATTTTCATCATGATTTTAATTTTTAATTGGATTATGCCTCACATAATAGTTATCTTGTTGAGTTTGCTCCCACTATTATGAAGGAGAATAAATTTGCTTATGTGGAGAGTAGTAAAATTTGTATGCATGTAGATCATGAAAAAGAAAGCTTTATGTGATGGTTATATTGTTGAATTCATTCATGATGCTACTGAAAATTATTATGATGGAGGAATATATGCTTGTTGGAATTGCAATAATATTAAGCTTCCTCTCTATGTGTTGCAAATCTTGAAGTTATGCTTATTTTGCCTTCCTATGCTAGTTGATTCTTGCTCCCATAAATTGTTTGCTCACAAAATCCCTATTCATAGGAAGTGGGTTAAACTTAAATGCGCTAGTCATATGTTTCATGCTCCCGTTATGTTTCAATTCTTATCTTTCATGTGAGCATCATTGAAATCATTATGTCTAGCTAGAAAGACATTAAAGAAAGCACTTGTTAGGAGACAACCCAATATTTACCCCTACTGTTTTTGTGTGTTCACATGATTATGCTACTATAGTAATCATGTTTTATAGCTTTTGTTTCAATAAAGTGTCAAGTAAAGCCTTTGGTATAGTGTGGATGATAATCGACTTGATTCTGTGCAAAAACATAAACTTTTGCGCTCCGTCCAGGAATTTTGAAAATTCACCGGAACGTGATTTATATCTGAATTTTTTACACAAGATTGATATACAAATTGCACGAGGTTGGCGTTGTCTGGCACCGTGGTCGTGTCGACGACAAAAGGGTATTGTCAAGATCAGTGCATTGATTGCTCCTGACGATGGGACTGCAGAAGAAGGTGGCGAAGGATTCTATAGCATGCGCATGCGGTGCATGCTGAGGGTTTGCTAGACGAGTTGGTGCTCCCGGCTAGCCAGCGGGCGGCATGGTGAGGCCACCGGATTTCTTGCCTGTGTGGCGCGAGATCAGGGTTCAGGGCACATCATCAATCTTGTAGGTAGGAAGACTGTTTTTATTAGGAAGGTGGCTTTGGATTGATCTGTATATTTATTTTGTAAGATCTTATGTGTGCATCGTTTGATGCGTAGGTCAGGGGTAATCCTCCTTTTGCGAAAGCAAAACTATGTTGATTTTTAAAAGAAAGCCAAGATGCAAAATTCTCCATATGCCATTGTATTTTTTTTGTCAAGTTTAAACTCAAAATGAGTTGGGGTGTATGCATATAACTTTCTGCAAAACATATTAACCTTTGCGCTTTTATTTTCTTAGAATACATTTTGGTCTTTACCTTTTTTTTTGTTTCCAAAATAAACTGAATTTCAGTCTCACGCTTCAAATGTTTTTGGCGCGGTCCTGATACTATATCTAAAAATTACATGTGAAACATATAAAACTCAGGAAAAGAAATGTTGCATACAAAGCCATACCTAGGAAAAACAAATGAAGCATACAAATGATTTAGTGGCAAGTGGCCATGTTCCACTTTATTGAAGTAACAAGCAAGCACTTGTTCTTTCCGTGACAAGAGAGGAAACTACCCCCAAGTCAATTACTCGTGTTTGCGGCCCATTTTGCAACTTGTGGTTGAGGACCAGTCAATCTAGTTATACCGCTTTTAAGTATACACATGTTTTTTTATGTCGTGAAACCGCAGGGTGGTCAGATGCCAAGTTTGTCAAATAGAGTCCTGCGTTTCACATGAAATGAAATACGGAGTACTCCCAAATGTGAAATAGTACTAGTATGAAAAGGACAGGGGGAAACCAACCGCTTATTTTTCCTGTCCGCACCTGACATTTCCATTGCCCCGCCCTACCAATCCAAGGTCAACCGACTCTACCCAGCAAGATCCAGCCCCCTTCGCAAGGCCAAAGCTGACCACCACCACCCCACCACCACCAACCCCTCCTCCCTCCCTCCCTCCCTCAATTATTACAAGCTGTTAGCATTGTTAATCACTTCAGACCGATCCATCCGACCATCAGCTGTATTGTATTTGTTCGGTGGATGACAGCGGGGAGAGGTGCGATTCTGACTTCCCGAGGGGCGGCTAGGTTCCAAGAAACCATATTCTTGTGCTGCTAGCTAGCTAGGGGCGACCGAGTTTCAGCCAGGGACTTGTAAACCGGTGGTCTCAAGGAAGAACCCGATCCCATGGCCGGCAAGGAAATCTACCACAAGATGAAGGATAAGGTAATCAGTTTGCGCTGTTTTGCGAATTTAGCTAGATAGATGCATCGTATGCTTGCTTTTCTTGTCCTTGGCCTTCCATTAAAGATGTGAGATGGCGTTTGAGAGACCCGTGAAATGGCGGACGTGATTCACGTGTCGTGCTTCAAGTCCGAGCATGTCTTGGAGATTGTGGAATGATGATAGTCAAGCGGCTAGTTTTGCTGGTCAACTATTTTACCTTCTCCAGTGATGCAGATGGTTGTGAGTTGTCAAGTCTGGTTACCTGTAATGAGGCCTGGCTACCATGGATCTTTGTATTAGCTTTTTTTCTTTGGTTGGGTGGGGCGGTGGGTTGAGCTATATTATTTTATTTTATTTTTTTAGAAAAGGAGGATGACCCCCGGCCTCTGCATCTGGGTTGAGCTATATAGTTGGTTTCTTTCCGAGAATCGGTATATATAGGTTTCAATGGCTGGATGGATTAACTTAAGGAAAGGAATTTACTGTACGAGGGGTAATCTATCGTTCTAATGCCAAAATATCACCGTGGTAATACAAGTGCTAATCTGAATGAACGTTGTTAGTTTTGCAAAAGAGATTGCAAATGTCTATTCAAGTGTCGAGTGCTTTCTATGTCAAATGTAATCAAGAACTACAGAGGCTAGAAGCAAAAGCTACATGTCCCTTGTGTATATGCACTAGTGCGCTATGCTTTTGGATGTCTCGTGTGTTGTTGTTAGCAAACGGTATAAATTCCCTGTTTTTGCTGATAGCCCTGGAATGAAGAAATGTTGAGGAAGCAAACCCTTTAGTAACAACAGAAAACAATTCGATATGTTGGTTATAGGAGTATGGTAGGAGAGCACAATACTTCCGAATGTCATTCCTACAGAAAAACGTGGAATTGTAGGTGAAAATCACATGAAATGCAGTCCTGCAGGCCAAATCTTTCTATTTTGGTGCTTACTGGTTCCTAAATTGTGTTTGGTAATGAAGGCCTACTAAACTACAGTGATTGAATTTATGAATAGCCGAGGAGCAGAGGAAACATAACTTCGTAAATATATATTATTATCTGAGAAACCTGGCAGAGTTGCAAACCAAACAAGAACTGTAGCTAGAAAAAGCTTGATACTACTTGACATGCTTGTGAGTTTTAAGAGTTGGGGATATAAAGTTAAAAAAAATATAGTTACCTTGAAATGTTATGCACTACCGGATGTCCAGACAGTTCTAGACAAGTTCATTTTGGGGAACTATCTAGACAGGCTCATTTTGGGAAACTATCTTTTGCCATTTTGCCTTGAAAGCTTCCTGTGAGGTTTACTCTTTTTAGTTGCCTTGAAATGTCTTTTTGTTGTGCTGGATGTCCAACAAAGTTGTAGTCATATAGTATTTGCCTTGCTGAGTGTTGAGGTCATTATCAGCACAGCTTGGTTGACAATTTGTCTGGATGTTCTTACAGGTGAAAGATGCTTTTAGTTCATCAGGGCCAGAAACAGGGAAAGGCAAGACAAAATTGTCAGGCAGGCGTGTCAAGCATGGTTACCATCTTGTGAAGGGGAAATCAAATCATCCAATGGAGGACTACTTGGTGGCGGAGTACAGGCAAGTTGGGGAGCATGATTTGGGTTTGTTTGCAATATTTGATGGCCACCTGGGCCACACTGTTCCAGACTTTCTGCGTGCACATCTCTTTGATAACATCTTGAGCGAGGTAATGCTTCAATTCCACTTGCTTTAGTTTTTTTTAGATCAAAGTTCAGTAATTGCTGCCATACCTATATGCCAAAATGTTGCTGGTTAGAGTGTTCTGCTATTATATCTCAAATGTTTGGTTATGGTAGCTTCATAGGCATAAGGTGAAAAAGATGAAAATGGAAACACATTCCAATTAGTAATGTTGGCAGTACGTTTTAACATGGTTAGATTTTTTTTCTTTGTCTGTTAAGAAGTGCATATATTTTGTGTATGATGTTTGTTCTGCAATCTACCTGCAACTACTCCCTCCGTCCCAAAGTTGTACTACTAAAGTTGAGACACTTATTTCGGGACGGAGGGAGTACCATACTAGAAACAGAAAAAGCAATATAGGTAGCGACTTAATTCACAGCTTATGCCTATTTGGACATAGTCAACCGAATTTACAGCCATACTGATTATTGTATTGATATCTGCATGCTCAGCCAGAATTCTTGAGTGACACGAAAAATGCTATCAGAAAAGCATATCTACTTACCGATGAGAAAATATTGGAAAAAGCAGCTGAGTTGGGAAGAGGAGGCTCCACGGCTGTTACCGCCATCTTAATAAGCAGTAACGATAGTGTGAAGCTAGTGGTCGCGAATATTGGAGATTCACGAGCAGTTATTAGCAAGAATGGTAAAGCAGAGCAGCTTTCAGTTGATCACGAGCCTAGCATGGAGCGAGAAATTATTGAGGAAAAAGGTGGATTTGTTTCAAACCTACCAGGTAACAACCATCTCTTGTCAATCCCTACCAACGCGTTGATGTATGCCTGAAAAAGTATCTTCATTGGAATTTAATGGTTCTGATTTTTTTTCCTCCTGAACCTTGTCTGGTGACATGCCCAGGATTTTTTAGTTATCTAGTAGCAACTGACAGTGGCGCTCACGTGATTCAACTAATAGCAGATTTCTTTTTGCTAGTAATTGTCACAAGCTTATGATCTATACTTTATTGAGGTTCAATTCCAATCATGTCTCATTTGCAGGAGATGTGCCACGAGTTGATGGGCAGCTGGCTGTTGCAAGAGCATTCGGAGACCGGTGCTTGAAAAAGCACCTCAGCTCTGAGCCACACGTGGCTGAGGAAGTTATCGATGAGAGTTCAGATTTTCTAATTCTAGCAAGTGATGGTTTGTGGAAGGTGATGCCTATAAATCTCACTCCAATTATTCCTGATGGATTGGATCTAACTCATTGCATTATTTATCTATAAGCTCAGTAAACCAGTCTATGTTCTCTGACCTCTGTGCAGTCATCTATGGGGATATGCACGCACTATATAATCTGTTTTTGAACATAGTGCAATAGTGTTTGTTCAAGCATGTATAGCACTTAGCCGGGCTTTCATGTTTAGCTTCATTCATTTTGCCATGGACCAAACTTATTTTCTGATTAGATTAATTATCAGTTCATGTATCTGGTGAGTTTACGATTTGCAAATGGCACTAATGCAAATATGACACAAATTCAGGTGATGACCAACCAAGAGGCTGTTGATGAGATCAAGGACATCAGGGACGCACAGGCAGCTGCGAAGCATCTGACGGAGCAGGCGGTGAACAGGAAGAGCAAAGACGACATCTCCTGCGTCGTCGTAAACTTCCACTGCTAGCAGAGCTTGAAGCTGCTGCTAGCCTCTCAAGTGTACAATTTCTTTTGTGTCGGATTGGTTTTACGGTTTGCTGTTGTTGGTCGGATATTGTGTTTAATCTTTTCTTGTTGGGAATAATCCACCACCCAAGGGGATCAAGGTTTGTAGAATATTGTTGTTTGTTCAAAGGCTATAATAAAAAGTGTTTCTCTTTTTACTACTATCATTTTAAGTTTTTATTTATTGCGACTTCCTTGGTTTCTTTTGGGCCCAGTTGGGTTTCAGGGTCGGTCCTGGGACCCAATTTGATTTGTGAGAATTCAGTGAAACTTCACCGAAAAATTGCAGTTTCGGAGCATTTTGGTAGACACGATTTCACTGGTTATATGATCCCATGATCGCGACTGGCTCCTCGGCTCTTTATTTTGACGGTTACTTGGCGTAGATTATTGCCCCGCGCGCCTCTTGTTGCGCTCACCTATACAAGCCACAACACCAAGTCAGGTCCACCTACCCTGCCAGCTGCGTCTACTTAGTCGCTTGTCTGCACCGCGCAGGCATCTTGGTTGCCCTACATCCATCCCAACCAGGGCCCCACGCTGCCCCGTTTGTTTGTCTGCGCTGCATCTCAAAAAAAAATTCTAAAACTTGGCCCGCACGAAGCCTGGCTCTGAAGGAACCGTTGAATCGGCATTTTTTTGCTAGGCAGCCACTTTGTTGCTTCTTCACCTCCTCCATGAAGCTCCTTCTCTAATCTTTTTTCTTCCATTCCTTCTAATCTACACAACGGTGATTCGTTTCGAGGTAAGTTTTACAAAAAAAGATGCACATCGATGTTATATGGTTTCAGTTTTATTATCAGTTTGTAGTTCCGTTGGCTGCTGATATTTAGAGGAAGACAAAGCCTACTTACGCTAAGTCCCTCCGGAATTAAAGTTAGCATAGATGCCCCATCTATTTCAAATCTCCTTTTCACGGACGATTCATTAATCCTGATGCAAGCTAATTCCATGAACGCGGAGGCGCTGAAAGCAGTTTTGGATGCTTATTGTGCTGCATCGGGGCAAATGGTGAGTGTTGAAAAATCTAATATATTTTTTAGTCCCAACACGAAAGTGGAAGATAAGGCGCATATATGTACTATTCTGAACATTAAGACTGAAGCTCTCAATGACAAATATTTGGGTCTGCCTTCAAATGTGGGTATGGACAAAAGTGATTGTTTCCAATTCTTAATAGACCGAATTGTTATGAAAATCAGTGGTTGGAAGGAAAAGTTGCTATCAGCAGGAGGAAAGGAAATCCTTCTCAAATCGGTTGTACAAGCTATCCCAACTTATGCAATGTCCGTCTTTAAAATTCCTAAAAAGATTTGTAAAGGAATCATTGAAGCGATGTCGCATTTTTGGTGGAGTGACGAAGACAATCAGAAGAGAATGCATTGGATGGCATGGTGGAAGATGTGTGTACCAAAAGACCAAGGAGGAATGGGTTTTCGAGACATACATTGTTTCAATCTGGCCTTATTAGCCAAACAAGCATGGCGCCTGCTTGATAACCCTGATTCACTATGTGCTACAATTTTGAGAGCTAAATATTTTCCAGATGGAGATTTAATGAATGCGAGTCTGAAAAAAGGATCCTCTTTCACGTGGCAAAGTATTATGGCAGGAGTGGATTCTCTCAAAAAAGGTTATATTTGGAGAGTTGGTAATGGACAGAATATTGATATCTGGAGAGATGCATGGATCCCGAATGAGGCAAATAGGAAAATTATCACTCCTAGAAGAGGGCAGCTTCTAACAAAAGTTGCTGATCTTATAGATCCAATCAACAATTGCTGGGATGAAGATTTGGCAAGACAAACGTTGTGGCCAATTGATGTCCAGAGAGTGCTTACGATCCCCCTCCCCACGTATGACATGTCGGATTTCATAGCTTGGAGCTTTACAAAGAATGGACTGTTCATGGTTCGTTCTGCTTATCTGGAGGAATGGAAAGCCCAACATGGAAGGAAATTGCAACACTCAGATGGCATTGGAGGAATAAATGTCAATACTATTTGGAGCAAGATTTGGAAATTATCTTGTCCAGCAAAAGTGAAGATCTTTATTTGGCGTACCTTACATGGAACCCTCCCGTGTCGTGTTACACTTGCTAATAGACATATGAAAGTTTCGCCCACCTGCCCATCATGTTCGAACGGGCATGAAGATACTAAACACTTATTATTTTTATGTCAAAAGGCAAAAGAGGTGTGGGAGAAACTGGGATTGCACGAAGCCATTAAAAAAGCCTGTGCAGTCGATCATGCGGGAGAGGTAGTACTTGAATTTCTAATTTTTATGCCAGAACATGAGCTATCTACATTGGGCACACAGAATGTTCGCGAACTGATCGCTATAACAGCCTGGTATTTATGGTGGGAAAGACGTTCGCTAGTTCATCAGGGGAAGACCCAAGATGCATACCAAATTTCGATGGGAGCCCGTGCTATAACGACGAACTATGTTATTGCCCAATCCTCCAAGGCAACAAATAAAATAGAGGGATGGACGAGACCCCCTCTAGGTTTTGTGAAATTAAATGTCGATGCTTCTTTCGACCAAGACATGCTTAGAGGCACAGCGGGAGCTGTACTTAGAGATGATAAAGGAAGATTTATTGTTGGAGGGAATTGGAAGATGGATTGGTGTGCAGATGTTTTAACAGCAGAAGCCATGCCACTACGTTTTGGCTTATTACTTGCACAAAAAGCGGGAAGTAACCGACTTGTTGTTAACTCCGACAATATGGAAGTAATTGACACGATGAAGAATGGAGGACATACAGCGGGAGCGGCGGCAGCTGTGTTTGATGATTGTTATTTTTTGGTTTGTGATTTTTCGTTAGTTAGATTTGAACACTGTAATAGGAAGGCAAATAAAGTAGCTCATGAAGTTGCTAGAGTAGCCAAATTTTCTGAGACAAGGGACTGGTTTGAGAAACCTATGAACGATATTGTAAATTTTCTTATAGACGATGTAACCATTATTTAATAAATAAAGAGGATGTTTATTTCAAAAAAAGTCCCTCCATGGATTTCGTTGAGAGTGGGCCTGGTCCAAGTACTTATATTTTTTTTAAAGGCCCACACGGAACTCCAAAAGTGTGTTCAGCATGTAAAAAATTTGATGTTCTAAAAACAAAGTAAGCCCTCACAGACCGTCTAAATACCTCAGTTCTGTAATATGCTATAATATACTCCCTCTGTCCCACAATATAATAGTGTTTTTTACACTGCTACTAGTGTTAAAAATCATCTTATATTATGAAACGGAGGGAGTATAGTATACACCAATATATGAAAAAAATATTATACAGCCTTGCGACAAAAAACAATTCTATAGCGGTGAGTCTCAGTCTCACTTTCTCCTCACCACTCACCCCTTTCCCCTTCAGCTAGCCACCCACCGAGTTCACCTGTGCAGCCGTCGGCGCGTCATGGCGCGCATCCGCACACCGTGCGACGGTGCAAGGCACCCATCCCGGCCCAACTTCCCACCCCTGCCTCCTAACCATCCATACTGCCTGGCTGCGCCGTCGCGAGCCTCCCACACTCGGCCCCAACACTCCCTGTTGTCCGGCAAGATCCGGGGGGCAGCGCTCTCATGGGCGCGCGCGTCGTCTTGGCGGCGACATCCACCACGCAGCGCCTCCTACTCCGCGCCCCCGCTACGACAGGGCGAAGCCGGTCGGAATCATCTGGTGGCAACGCCTGGCGACTGGCGCTCGCAGTGCAGCACGAGGAGACTCTGGAACAAGTTGTGTTGGCCCTGATGGGCGGAGATCGACGGGAGAATCATACAGATTTATGCAAGGTAACCTGACATGAAAGTCAGCACTTTCCAATGGTGACAATCAGGTCTACATCTTTTGGCAAATGAACTCAGTAGAACGCGCTATAGTGGTATTGGCCAATGTTTCTCATTAACAAGTCACTACAACGCTCTTGCGAACTAGCTTAAGGGTTGATGTTTCTAATCCTGTACATGGCACTTTGGAATCACCTTCTGCAATGAATTTTGAGGCCTGAAATAATGTTTAAGAACGTGTTAGAATCTAAGGACACCTGCGTAGCTCTGTCTTCGGCGGTTGGGATGGCTCCCCTCCTCTCCTCCTCTCCTTCTCTCCTCTCCCACCTGCTCCACGCCACTCACCATTGATCTAGCCATTGATCCTCACCATGGAAGGTCTCCTTCACTGGGATTTCAACCCTGGCCTGGCGGTTGCAAATCAGGTACATCGACGGTTTGGAGAAACGGTCCGTTTCTCTCCTTCACGCCCAACCAAGGAATTATTCTTGGTGGTTTCTTTTTCCTCGGCTTCCTTCCCTCTCTCTGAAGAATCTGTGGGAGTGGCTCTCCAATGGCGCATTGGCGGTCATCACAAAGGGTTTAAGGTCTCTAGAATCAATGAGAGGTCTTTTCATTTCTCTATGGCTGGTAACGAAGTCGGGCATTTTATTCATGGCCTTAAGGATCGTATTTGGCCGGATTTCATTTGTCATCTCCATTTGTTCAATGATCGTTTCAATGGTTACAAGCATTATAATTCTCAATGGCATGCCGATGAAAGACTTGAGACTATTGCTAGCGGCAGTCCTATGGCCATTCGAGTTGACAAAGCCTCTATTATGCATGCTCCTTCTTCTGATCCGGCTTCTTGCAAAGAATTATGCAAATTTGGACTTACTCCTCTTGCGTCCATGGATTTCAATGACAAGAATAGCCATGAAGCTTAATTGGGGTTTTTACAGTCTGATCAAGATCATGCTCCTTCAAAAACTACTTTGGTTAGTCTGGATCATATGTCATTTTCAAATAAGCATGCTGTTCAAGCCTCATCCTCCTCGATCAAGCACCTGGTTACCCACGAACAATCTCCAAGTTCATACATTCAATTTGGCTCCTTTACTCCACCGCCGCGAGATGCTCAATTACCAGATACCTGCTTGATGCCAATGGGTAACACTGATCGCTTAGCATTAATGGAGCATTTTACGGCTTTGGCTGCTTTGGAGGATAAAAGACCTGCAGAATTTATTCATTTTGGGCATTTTAAATGCCCTTTTAACATGCCTTATCCGGCTATGCCCCGCTGCTTCTTGTCCTTAGCTCTCAAATATGCTCCGGCCCATGATGCATGGCCTCCTTTGCTTACATCCCGCCACAAAGTTGATTTGGCCTAGGCCCATTACTCGCTGGAGGAAATCCTTTGTTTATCTAATAATTAGGCAGCCCTATGCTCTAAATGTTTACAATGGGGTCATCAAAAATCAGCGTGCCAGAATCGCACAATATGCATTAATTGTTCTGCACCTGACCACAAGGCACGTCATTGCCCCGCTCTTGGTAAGTCTTTGCCTTTTTTGGTCTAACCCCCCCTGATCAATGATTCCACCCCTCATGCCGGATCCTCTGCGCATTCCCGCTTGGGCTCCAAGAGGTGAGCTTCTAAGCCAGCTGTCTGATGCGCTACATGTGGTGGATACGGACAGAGGGAACGATCTTGTTTTAAAAGGAATTTTGCTTCTAAATGGCAATGGATCCCCAAGACCATGTAGCCTTCTGCTTCTACCCCTCACGCTCCAAATTCCACCTCGAAAACTCAAACGGCCTCGCCCCGTCCCATCTCTCTGCCACTGCCTCAGTCCTCGACCAGTCTCTGCCCCTCTCGCATGGAGAACTATCCGCTAAACCCGGTCCCCTTCCTCCCGCCGGGATTCATCGTTGAGCCTGGTCCGGCGGATCGCATTGTGCGCAGCGGGATGGTGGTTGGCCCTATCCCGCCGCTCAACCATGATTTCTTGGCCATTGCTGAGACGAGCCACTATGTTCCGCTGCATCGCTGGGCTGCCATCCGCAGCACCATCGCCGGGCTGCTTCACAAATCCTAGCTGTTCACCACTGAGGTTAGCGATCACCCCTTTGGCATTGGGATTTTTGGATTCGTGGACAATTTCATGCTGGATACTGCTGTCAACACTCCTATTGAACTAGAAGATGAAGATTTGCTTGTCATTTTTGTTTCGCATAATGAAGCTCTGAACAGACGCACCACCTCTTTTGGCCCTGAAGTTTGGCTCATGTTCTTTGGCTTTATGTACGATTACCAGACTAATTACTATTTCACCAAAGCTCTGGGTGGTTATGGATCTTTAGTTTCCTGGTACAATCTGAGGCACGACGTTTCATTCTGCTTAAGGCTCGGGTGATCCGTTTGCACCTAATCCCGAAGAGCTTCATTGTTTGGCAATTGGGTGGGGCTCCTGACTGCTGGACTGTGCAGGTCACTATCTTACGCAATAATGATTGGAACAGGCTGCTTCCTGAGGTCCTTCCTGCTAACGAAGAACCCCCTCCTTTGGATGGTAACCCACATCCTCAGTTTGGTCCTAAGCTAACTGCAAAGCAGTTGTACCAGCAGTAGGTTCACAACTGGCTGGTTTAGAATGCTGCTCCGCAAGCTGCCAACCATGGTCCCAATGATGCTGCTGCTAATCCTAATTAGGTGAATGCTGGTTGGGGTGTTTGGCCTGCTCCTCCTGCTCCGCCACTTCCTGCACTTCCACCTCATCTTGTTAATTACCAGGCTTTGCTGGCTGCACAAGGCTTGACTGTTCAACATGGAATTGTGCCGGAAAATAACACTTTTGACAGTCCAACTAAAGCCTGGAATGATTCCACTACAGTCTCTGATGACAGCAGTTCAGAAGATTCTGATGATTTAGTTTTGGTTGTGGTTCCTCACCAGCCCCAGCAACTGATGGAGCAGCCACTGGCCCAGGACCACTTAACATCTCTATGACTCCGCACCACCATGGGATCCAGTTTGCTCTTTCCGCTCAAGGAAATGATCTTCTGTCTATGCTCATTGTTGAACCTGTCCCCCGTCAACAGCTCAACATGTTTTTGTTCAATGTTGTGCACCCTCTAATTGCTACTATTGGACCCTGGAGGCATAGCTATGGCATGCGGGATACCACTACTAAAGTTTCTGTTCGTGTGGACTCCACTTCTTCAGGTTTACAATTCTCTCAGTTTGCTGCACCTGTCACCACAGCCTCTTCAGTGATCATCTCTGAGCTGCCCGATGAGGAGGAACCTCCTGCTCCTATGGAAGTTGTTCCCTCCAGCACTGATGCTATGATTGCTGCTCATCCTGCCTCTGAAGCTAATCACTTTGCTGCTCTAAACTCTGAAGGATTGGGCCTTGCTTCTGTTGAGATGGCTTTGGTTCCCACTGGTCCTCTACTGACCCGTGGTCGTCGCCCTCATGCTCCAGCTCCAATCTCCACGACCGAAGTTTGACACAGCAATCGTATCAACAAGTACAACGACTTTCATGTGCCTCCTCCATCTGATAATCGTGTGGTGACTTCCAAAGTCAAGCCTCGTGTGACCCCTTCTGTTGCCTCCTCCTCCACGACCATGGAAGATGATCATATGGCAATCCCACCACCAACCTCTATTACTACTCTCTAGGCTACTGGTGTTCATCGCTGCGTTGTCCCTGCTAATGAGCTTACTTCTGAAGCTTTGTTGTTTGCTCCACCCTCCCCTGAAGAATCATCTCAGGCAGGTACTTCTCAGGCAGGTACTTCTCACACAGAGGAGGGGGGGTGAGGGAGTCCTGGATTAGGGGGTCCTCGGATAGCCGGACTATATGCTTATGTCAGACTGTTGGACTATGAAGATGCAAGACTGAAGACTTCGTCCCGTGTCCGGGTAGGACTCTACCTTGCGTGAAAGGCAAGCTTGGCAATTCGGATATGTAGATTTCTTTCTCTGTAACCTTAGCCCCCTCCAGTGTCTATATAAACCGGAGGGTTTAGTTCGTAGGACAACAACAATCATAATCATAGGCCAGCTTCTAGGGTTTAGCCTCTATGATCTCGTGGTAGATCAACTCTTGTAATACTCATATCATCAAGATCAATCAAGCATGAAGTAGGGTATTATCTCCATCGAGAGGGCCTGAACCTGGATAAACATTGTGTCCCCCGCCTCCTGTTACCATTAGCCTTAGACGCACAGTTCGGGACCCCCTAGCCGAGATCCGCCGGTTTTGACACTGACATTGGTGCTTTCATTGAGAGTTCCACTGTGTCATCACGGTAAGGCTTGATGGCTCCTTCAATCATCTACAATGATGCGGTCTAGGGCGAGGCTTTCCTTCCCGGACAGATCTTCGTATTCGGCGGCTTCGCACTACGGGCCAACTCGCTTGGCCATCTGGAGAAGATCGATAGCTACGTCCCTGGCCATCAGGTCAGGTTTGGAAGCCTGAACTACACTGTCGATATCCGCGGAGACTTGATCTTCGACGGATTCGAGCCCATGATAGGTGCGCCCTACAGTCGCAATGAGCATGACTTAGATCTGCCATCGGACAGTGTTCAGGAGATCACACCTGCAGCTACCCCGGCTTTAAATCTAGGGCAGATCGTGCCATCCGAGGAAGGGCGGATGGACCCTGCCGCGAAGGCCGCACACTCAGCGGCGATAGAGCCGAACACGGATCTCACTTTCAAGGAGGCCTGTGTCATTGGACCCTCGGACTCGTGTCCGGCCATAGGCTCCGAACCGCGTGCATCCGTGCCCATCGTACCTAAATGGGCATCTATCATGGAGTTTAGCTCCACGAACATCTTTCAGCACTCGCCCTTGGGCAATGTGTTAAATTCATTAAAATCTCTCTCCCTGTCAGGAGACTCTCGGCCGAACTATGTCCAGCTTGAGTGGGAAGCGGACGGCGAATGAATTCGTTACCCACCCACCACCCACTTAATAGACACTATCGACGACTCAACCGACATGCTTGATTTCGACTCCGAAGACATTGACGGTATGGATGACGATGCCGGAGAAGAAAAGGAATCACCGCCCACAGGGCGCTGGACAGCCACCTTATCATATGATATATACATGGTGGACACACCCAAAGAAAACAATGGCAAGGAACAGAAGGATGCAAGGGAGGATAATCCTCTTGAGAAGCAACCAAAGCGCTGACGTCAGCGGCCTCGCTCTAAATCCCTCCACAGCAAAAACAACGATAACAGCGTAAGAAAGAATAATACCCCGGACGACGCTAAAGATAACGACGACCCCGTGGACCCAGCGATGGAGCTGGATGAGCCAGGGGACGGTGAACATAGTCCGGGGCCGCTGCTCGATCACAGTGATGCCGAAGACAAAACTTATAAACCTGTCTCCGGAGAGGAGAACAGTCCGGACGACAATGCACACATCATCCCAAAAAAGCATTTGGAACAAGAGCACCTCCACAGAAGGCTTATTGCCACCGCGAGGAGCTTGAAGAAGCAGAAGCAACGGCTTGAAGCCGTGCAGGATACGCTCAACCACAGATGGAACAAAGTGCTCGACACTGACGAAATATACGGCGGTGACCGCCACACAAAGAGCTACCCAAAATGCAAGCTGCTGCCCTAATTCGACGACGAGGCTATCACGCCCATTCCGCCGAAGAACAATACGACCGATCTGCCGGATCGACCACCCCGTGGCCGAGACAGAGCGGCTAATGACGCCGCACACAAGTCAGCACACGATCTACGTGAGCACCTGGACAAAAGAGTCGGTATGGCCAGGTCCATCTATGGATCTAAGAAGCATGCTCCTACGTAGGATCACAACCTCCAAACCGACTATACTGATCGACTACCAGCTTGGAATCAACACCGAACACTACAGCCATCGGACGCATGACACGACATATCCAAATACAGGGGCGCCGCACACCCCCTGTGCTTCTCCGATGAGGTGCTGGATCATGAATTTCTAGAGGGGTTTAAATCTGTAAACATCGAGGCATAGGACGGAACGACAGACCCTGCAGTCTGGATTGAGGACTTTATTCTTCACATCCATATGGCTCGCGGAGACGATCTCCAGGCCATCAAATACCTGCCCCTCAAGTTGAAAGGACTAGCTCGGCACTGGTTGAAAAGCCTCCCCAAAAATTCAATTGGAAGTTGGGAGGAACTCGAGGACACTTTCAGGGCTAACTTTCAAGGGACCTATGTCCGACCTCCGGATGCAGACGATTTAAGTCACATAATCCAACAACCCGGAGAATCAGCCTGTAAGCTTTGGAACAGATTTCTCACCAAGAAGAACCAAATTGTTGACTGTCCGGATGCTGAAGCCCTAGCAGCTTTCAAACACAGCGTCCAGGACGAATGGCTTGCCAGACACCTTGGCCAGGAAAAGCCGAGGACAATGGCAGCCTTAACAACTCTTATGACCCGCTTTTGCACGGTAGAGGACAATTGGTTGGCCCGCAGCGGCACCAGCGACCCAGGCACATCCGAAATCAGGGATGGCAATGGGAAGCTGCGACGCCATAAAAACAAGCGTCGAGATAATGAAGACAACCCAGACAACATAGCGGTAAACGCCGGATTCAGGGGCTCTCGACCCGGTCAACGGAAAAAGCCATTTAAAGGCAGCAGAGATGGACCGTCCAGCCTAAACAAAATTCTAGACAGATCCTGTCAGATTCATGGCACCCCCGAGAAACCTGCGAATCACACCAACAGAGAATGCTGGGTCTTCAAGCAGGCCGGGAAGCTAAACGCCGAACACAAGGGGAGGGAGCCGCCAAGTGGACATGAGGACGAACCTCGCCAGCCGAACACCGCGGGACAGAAAAAATTTCCACCAGAGGTCAAAACAGTGAACATGATTTACGCAACCCACATACCAAAGAGGAAGCGCAAACGCGCACTCCGGGATGTATACGCTGTAGAGCCCGTCGCCCCCAAATTCAACCCATGGTCGGCCTGCCCGATCACTTTTGATCACAGGGATCATCCGACTAGTATCCGACATGGAGGTTCAGCTGCCTTGGTGCTCGACCCAATAATTGACGGATACCATCTCACCCAAGTACTCATGGACGGCGACAGTAGTCTTAATCTGATATATCAGGACACTGTCCGCAAGATGGGGATAGACCCGTCAAGAATCAGCCAAAGCAGTACTACCTTTAAAGGAGTAATACCAGGCATAGAGGCCCGCTGCACGGGCTCTCTAACATTAGAGGTCGTATTCGGTTCTCCCGACAACTTCCGAAGCGAAGAACTAATCTTCGACATCGCTCCGTTCCGAAGCGGCTATCATACACTACTCAGAAGAACGACCTTCGCTCGTTTCAACACAGTACCGCACTATGCTTATCTCAAACTTAAGATGCCCGATCCATGTGGCGTCATCACTATCAGCGGAAACACGGAGCATTCTCTTCGCGCGGAAGACTACGTGGCGGCTCTAGCATCCAAACCATTGAACGGCCTCTCCACCCCGAATAACTGATCGGTCTTCGAAACCACGGACACGGCTAGACGTGTCCGGTGCACCACTAGTTGTAAACAACCCAGATAAACCTGAGCTTGATTAATGGCTAGGCCCCCACAAGTGGTGCTAGGGGCTTCCTGCATGCAAAGGGTCCATAGTTCGGCTGGACCCTATTAATACTCGATAGATCGAACTCTCATGGTTCATTAAGAATAATAAACTTTTCGCATGGTCACACCAGATTCTTTCACCTGGGTTTTTTCTTTTTTTTTACAGATGACCATCGTGCTACACCCTTCCAGGATACGGCACAACAGAGACAAAGGCGCAGACGTGCAGCAGGGCCCCGTTCAAAGGTTTCTTTTTAAATTAAGACCCTGTGTAAACCTTTTTCATTGTCTCTTGTTGCCTCAGACCCTCCTGGCACTTCAAATAACCAAGAGGGATACCGACGTTATTGGCAAGTTTATGATTCGCCAATCTAAAATCGATGTTACAAGGGCAGCAACCAATGTGTGTTTGGGATTTATGCCCTCACCACAGCCGCTCTTTCGTCACGCCGGATTAATGCACGTACTCGGAAATTCAGGGATCATTATCGAGGGCGGTACTCAGCCCAGTATATGTTGAAAAGTCTGAATACCTTCGGGAGTGTTCGGCGTCGCGAGTTTGGCCTTATATGCATCAGCTCCGAATCATGTCTTTGGTCAATAGTTGGGTTTGCCCGGCTCCCGTGTTTTGCTACCTTACGTATCACTCTATCGGCTAAGGTAGCACCGGGAGAACTACTGCGATTGTGCCCTGGTTCATCTGGATGAGCACCTTAGTAGAGAAAGCCGAAAACTGACTGTCATGATAAAGTGAGAGACTGGTCAACCACTCGATGACTCAGCAGAATCTTCGTGATTCCTCCGCATTAACGAAGGACCGGTTTCCCGGTCACGTATGGACACGCACCGTATTCGAATGAACACGGACATACCAGGGGCTATATAGTAGCCCCACCGTCAAACTCCTATGGCTAAGTGAAAGTGTTAAAGCTATATAGTCCAATTGCCTCATTTGGCACGCCACCACCTCCTTAACGGACCAAGACATTGGATCAAGTGTGATTGCGCGCTTCGCCGAACACCCCCGCATTATATGCGAGGGGGCTGAAGCCGACGACTGCAAACTTTCAGGTTATATACATATATACATAAGCGGCCGCACAGGAGGCACTACAATACTTTACGGGCAAAAGTATAAATATAGCCTTTATTATCAAAAGCATTGTTTTTACAATCAAGATACATGTCACTGGAACATGGTATTCTTTGAGCACTGCGCCTCTATTAAACGGGCACCTTCTAAGACTTCTTCAAAATAGTGCTCAGGCGGTTGCAATATCGATGGCTCCATCTTCGCCCAATACGTCTTAACACGGGCAAGGGCCATCCGCGCACCCTCTATGCACGCCGACCTCTTGACAGCGTCGATATGCTGCACATCATGAATAAATCATTGCACCAAACCAAAATAACTATCCGGACTTGGTTCCTTTGTCCATAGGTGGTCCACGACGACCTTCATGGCAAGCCCGAATAACCTATGGAGCTCGGCCCATTCGGCCATTTGCTCAGTCAACAATAGCGGGCACCTTGGATTACTGAACTGCGACCAGAACAATTTTTTTACCTCATGATCGTCTCGATCTTTGAAATACTCCGTCGCATCAGCAGCACTCTTTGCTAAATCCAAGTAGGCGTCTGAAGAACTCCACAATTGATCAAGAGGGGCATACTTCGGATCGCCGAACTTCGTTCGTAATAAAAAGGGCTTCCCAGCCGCGATATCACCGGCTTGCCGAAGCTCCTCCCGCGTCGCTCTGATTTCAGAGCGAGTTTCCTTTGCTGCTTGCAAGGCCTTCTTTAGGTCGGCCGTCTTCGTTTGGTTTTCCCTTTCGAGAAGCTCGTATCGGCTCGCAGCATTTTGTAGCTCAAGAGCCATTTTGGCTATTTTATCCTTGCTTTGGCGATGAGCAGCCTGTTCGGCTTTTAATTCTTCGGCTTCCTTCAGGGAGGCCGCATCACTTCTCCTGGCTTGCTCCTTGGCCCGGGCAAGTTCTGCCCGAAGGGTGTCCACGGCGGCAGCTCCATCTGCAGTCAAAGCATATTATAAATCCTAGCATCATGCTCTTATTAATATTTGCTGACCACTTAAATATACATACCCTATGCCTCGTCAAGTCGCTTGTTCACAAGCATGATGTCTGCACCCGCAACGTCAAGTTGCCTCCTCGGTTAGGCAAATTCAGTAGTCTGGTGAGCCGCCGGATCTACAACCGCCTGCGTACAAAATCAGCGCTATCATTACCTGAGACTATGATCCTCTGCTCGCCTCGTCCGGATGGCAACCAGAGTCTCAGGGGCTACTATCTATACAATGTACACCTTGTGTGTATGGTACAATCAAAAACACACACACACACACACACACACACACACACACACACACACACACACACACACACACACACACATATATATATATATATATATCACTTTGCGTACCTCAAAGCCTCTTAGTAGGCTCGTAAAAGCTTCATTCAACCCACTTTTTGCGGATGATATCTTCTTAACCACCATACCCATTAAGGTACGATGTGCCTCTGAGATAGCCGCCAGCTGCAGAAGACCCGTCAATGCGTCTGATCGTATATCAGACAGTTCGGGGCTTTTTCTGTTGCTCTCTCTAGGAGCCGAAAACCCCGGACTTCGGGCGGCCGAAGAGTTACCTTCTGGTCTTTGCGGATCGAGAGAGATCCTCCGGGATGACACCTCAGGATCATCCGCCTCACGAGGCGGAGAGGTGTGAGGAGGCGTTTCGCTCTCCATCATCTCCGGAAGAAGATCCCCTGATGATGAACATTGTGGAGGGAGGCTATGAGCCGAACTTCAAAATGTAAGTCTCGGTCGTTATTCTCAGGAAAATAATGGGTTATGCTTACTAGACACCTCTGTTCACTTACGACTCGGTTAACGGCTGCCCCCCTGTGCGTGTTGTGCAGCAATCTTGCCCTCTGGGCATGCCCCCCTGATGTAGTTTTATTCCCTCGTTTGGAGACCTCTACTTCCAGGTCTTCGGGACCGATCCTTTTCTTCCCGTGGGGAGAGGGGATGCTAGAATCTCCTCCCCGTTCATCCTCCGACACGGGGGCGCTAATTTCCCCGGTTAGGATGCGTAACGTACCTCCAGTATGAAGTCCGCTCTTGGCTTCCCCCATTACTCTCCTCGTCCTCCCCTGATGGCACTTGATAAGGTGCGCGAGGCAACATCCTGGTTAGTACAGGATCCGACGAGTCTTCTGAAGAGGGGCCGAACACCTGATCCTCCCCGCCTTTCTTATCCAGTCCTGGCCGAGGGTGGATTTTCAGAATAATGTTGTAACAAATATAATGGCAAAGTGTTCGGTCGTGGAGTTACTTACCTGGGTGTCTGGACGGTTGCAGTTGAGGCCCGCATTCTCTGTTGTGTCCGGACGCTTTATTCGTGATCCGAAGAATAATCGATACATCCCTTCGAGCGTTACGTCGAAGAAGTGCTGAATGGTTCGCGGTCCTTCAGGGTTAAACTCCCACATGCGGAGAGATCGACGTTGGCATGGCAGGACCCGACGGACTAGCATTACTTGAATTACTTTGACGAGATTAATATCCCTCTTGAGGAGATCCCGAATGCGGCTTTGCAACATCGGCACGTCATTAACCGATCCCTAGTCCAGCCCCGTGTTGACCCATGATGCAAGCTGTGGCGGAGGGGCAGAGCGGAAGGCCGGGGCGGCCGCCCACTTACTCCCTCGAGGCGCGGTGATGTAAAACCACTCCCGTTGCCATAGGTTAGAAACTTCCGGGAAAGAGCCCTTTGGCCATGAAGCATCAACACCTTTGCTTATTATAGCGCCTCCGCACTCCGCGTGTCGCCCATTAATCATCTTCGGCTTCACATTGAAGGTCTTGAGCCATAGGCCGAAGTGTGGGGTAATGCGGAGGAAGGCCTCGCACACAACGATGAACATCGAGATGTGAAGGAAGGAATCTGGAGCTAGATCGTGAAAATCTAGCCCGTAATAGAACATGAGCCCTCTAACAAAGGGATTAAGACCAAAGCCTAGCCCTAGGAGGAAGTGAGAGATGAATACGACGCTCTCGTTGGGTTTGGGGGTAGGAATAACCTGCCCTTGAGCAGGAAGCCCGTGAAGGATTTCGGCGGTTTGATACCTAGCCTCCCTAAGCTTCTTGGTGTCCTCCTCTATAACAAAAGAGGCCATCCACCGGCCTTGAAGGTTGGATCCGGACATGATTGAAGGTTCGGAGCGCTTGGACTGAACCTAGGGTGTTGGAACTCGAGGGGAGGGAGGGGGAGGATCGGGCGTGGAAAGAAGGTCTTGAGGGAGTCCTGGATTAGGGGGTCCTCGGACAGCCGGACTATATGCTTATGCCGGACTGTTGGACTATGAAGATGCAAGACTGAAGACTTCGTCCTGTGTCCGGGTGGGACTCTCCCTTGCGTGGAAGGCAAGCTTGGCAATTCGGATATGTATATTTCTTTCTCTGTAACCGACTCTGTGTAACCCTAGCCCTCTCCGGTGTCTATATAAACCGGAGGGTTTAGTCTGTAGGACAACAACAATCATAATCATAGGCTAGCTTCTAGGGTTTAGCCTCTACAATCTCGTGGTAGATCAACTCTTGTAATACTCATATCATCAAGATCAATCAAGCAGGAAGTAGGGTATTACCTCCATCAAGAGGGCCTGAACCTGGATAAACATTGTGTCCCCCGCCTCCTGTTACCATTAGCCTTAGACGCACAGTTCGGGACCCCCTACCCGAGATCCGCCGGTTTTGACACCGACAGGGGGCACTGATGCTTCGCCTAGCTCTGCTTGATTGAGTTCTTATTATGCCACTTTTGCGTTGCTGGAATGTTTTCTCATGGAACATTACGGGTTTAAATTCTGAAGACAAGCAACTGGCTATTAATAATGCAATCAAGGCTAGTGGGTGTTCTATTATCTATTTGCAAGAGACAAAAAGACTTCTTTTGATCTTGCATTTATCAAATCTTGGTGCCCATGTCAGTTTGACCAATTTGCTTATGTTCCCTCTCGTGGATCTTCTGGCGGCCTAGTTACTATCTGGAAAGTTCTATGTTTATGGGTGTTGTCATGTTATCTGAATCTTTCCCCTTGGTAGTTAACTTTGTCAGTACGTAGAGCCCACAGAATTGGACCCTGGCTAACATTTACGATCCTTGCTCGGGTGAGGAACGCGACCCATACACCAATTGGCTATACAATCTCGATATCCTGAGCACGAGCGACTGGCTTCTTCTTGGTGATTTCAATTATATCAGAGCACCTGATAATCGTAATAAATTGGGTGGTAGCATTTCGGACATGACCACATTCAACGATATTATACGCTCACAAAACTTAATTGAACTTCCTGTTAAAGGTCGTGCATACACATGGAGTAATATGCAGCAAGACCCATTGCCAGAACAACTCGACTGGTTCTTTACCTCCATGCATTGGACTAATATCTACCCCAAGACATTTGTTAAACCCCTTGGTAAGCCGGTCTCTGATCATATCCCTTGCGTAGTCTCCATTGAAACAAAGATCCCTAGAAGTAAACTATTTCGCTTTGAGCCATTTTGGATCCTACACCCGGGCTTCATGGATTTGGTAAAGGATACCTGGTCAAAACCTGTTCGTTCTACAAGTGCTGCAACTTTTCTTTGCCGTAAATTTAAGGCCCTTCGATACGCCTTGAAAAACTGGAGTAAACACATTTCTCGCCTCTCCATTTCTATTGAAAACTGTAAAATAACCCTAGCTGATCTGGATGAACTTGAGAATAAACGTGCATTGATGATTCCTGAGACCAATTTTTGAAAAATTCTCAAGAAACACCTCCTACGTCTCCTTCACTACCAAAATCAATACTGGAAAAAATGATGTACAATCCGTTGGATCAAGTTTGGAGATGAGAACACAAAATTTTTGCAAGCAGTGGCCACCGAGCAGTATTGTAGAAACAACATTGCTTGCCTCCGTGATGAGGATGGGAACCAGTTTGATGATCACCCAGCAAAAGAAGCTCTTTTATTCCAAACTTATAAAGGTCGTCTAGGTACGACGTCGCACTCTGAGATGAGATTTAATCTACCCACCATTATCCAAAGAGCTACCTATCTTGATCAACTCACTGACCCTTTTACGCATGCTGAAATTGACGATGTGGTGAAAGAGATGCCTGCTGATCGAGCCCTTGGTCCGGATGGTTTTAGTGGCTCTTTTCTCAAAGCTTGCTGGCCTATCATAAAACATGACGTCTACAATCTTTGCTCCCAATTCCATGATGGCACGCTTGATCTCACTAGCATCAATGATGGGCTAATCACTCTCATTCCAAAGGTGACCTCTCCTGAGTCGGTAAATGATTACCGCCCGATCACACTTCTCAATTGCTGCCTCAAGTTGATAACTAAGTTGCTGGCCAACCGGCTTCAATGAGTCATTTTGCAACTTGTCCACTGCAACCAATATGGTTTCATTAAAGGGCGCACCATACAGGATTGTCTGGCCTGGTCGTTCCAATACATCCATCAATGTCAAACTTCAAAGAGGAACATTGTCTTACTCAAACTGGACTTTGCCAAGGCATTTGACACTATCAACCATGAAGCTATGATTATGATCATGCGCCATATGGGGTTTAATGACAAATGGATTGCATGGATCAAAACTATCTTTGGCTCAGGCCGCTCTTCGGTGTTGCTAAATGGTGTGCTGGGTCGGCAGTTTCACTGCCATAGTGGAGTGCATCAAGGAGACCCACTCTATCCCCTCATTTTTGTGCTTGCTGCGGATCTGCTTTAGGCTGCTATCAATGATGCTTTCAAACAGGGTAAAATTGACCTGCCTTTCCCATGTGCTATGATGATAGACTACCCGGTTATTCAATACAACGATGACACCATCCTTGTCCTGCCTGCGTGCCCCCGTCAAATCTCTCTAATCAAAGAGATTCTCACCGATTATGCATCCTCAATTGGGCTCAAAATCAACTTTCACAAATCCACATTGATACCCAGCAACTTGGATGAAACGGAGACCATTGCTTTGGCTAACATATTTGGTTGTTCAGTTGGTCACATGCCTTTCACGTACCTAGGTCTTCCTCTCAGGACATCAAAACCGACTGTTCAAGACCTCATGCCCATCGTTTGAAGTGCAGAACGTCGTCTCACCCCAACTATTGCTATGATGTCGTACGGGGGTAAGCTCTCTTGGCTTAACGCTACGGTCACGTCCTTGATGATTTATGCCATGTGCACTTTACAAATACCTCCCAAGATTCTTGACATGCTTGATAAAATCAAACGCCGATGTCTTTGGACCAAAAAGACTGAACAAGGTGACAAGTGTAACTCCCTAGCTGCCTGGGGTATGGTTTGCAAACCAAAAAAAATGCGGAGGGCTGGGAGTGATCAACCTAAAAATTCAAAATGAAGCCCTCCTCATGAAATTTTTGCACAAATTCTATAACAAGAAGGATATCCCGTGGGTCAGCTTGATCTAGAACGCCTACTACTCTGATAAAGTACCACACGCCTCTGTCCCCTTAGGCTCTTTCTGGTGGGGTGACATTCTTAAACTCACGCCAAAATTCCATGGGGTTTCTAAAGTTATGGTGGTTGATGGACGACAACGCTCTCCTGGAAAGACCTCCGGCTGGACAACGTTATACAAGATTCTCACCCCCGGGCTTTTTCATTTGTGCTGCATGAAGACGTCTCTGTCAAGTGTTTCTTGGAGAGCACGACACTACATGAGAACTTCCATCTACCCCTCGCACCCAAGCCCTCGATGAATTGCGGGATCTCCAAACTCTCTCCTTGCAAACCAACCCGACCACCTCGACCTCTGATATCTGGTTATACCTGTGGGGCAAAGTTGAGTTCAAGGCATCTAACTACTACAAGTTTTGCTTCCGAGAAAACTGGGCCCACCCCACCTTCAACCTGCTTTGGCGATCTAAATGTACAATGAAGCTCAAGGTGTTCGGGTGGCTGCTCTTCCATGACCGTCTCAACACACGCAATGTGCTGAAAAGACGCCATTATAATATTGGAAATAACTATGATTGCCTCCTTTGTGGTCGACATGTTGAAGAAACGGTTGATCATATGATCTTCACGTGCCCGTTCAGCCGAGCCTATTGGAGCAAGTTACAAATCATGTGGCCCATGTCCAGCTCACGATTGGAGGTCGTTAGTGAGGTTAAGGCAACCTGGCCCAACCAACTCTTTGTGGAAATTTTTATTACCGTTGCCTGGAGCCTGTGGAAGGAAAGAAACAACAATCACTTCAGGGGATGGCCCCTTCCATTCGATCTTGACTGGATAGATTCAAAAAAGACTTTGGGATTCTCCAACATAGGGTCAAAGAGGCACATATTGCCTCTATGCTTGACTTCTGTAACTCTCTCTTGTAACTTTTACTCCTCCATACTTAGCCTTGGGCACCCCCTTTGTAGGTGTCCCCCCCTTTGTACATACCACCCCACCATGTAACCACCTTATATATATGTGAGTAAAACAATAGTAGGAGCCTCTCCTACTGTCTATTTTGTCAAAAAAGGACACTCGCGTGCTAAATCTTATCACCTAGCTATAGAAAAAGTAGATGAACAGATTATATTCCTTTTGTTCATATCGAAGTATCTATTAGCTTGAAAGACTCATCCTTTAATGGTATAGATAGTAGAGATACGAGGAGCTCACTGATGGCAAACTCGGCTCAAATTTGGTTTGTTCATAAATTATCAGATACATAGTTCCTTATCCATGTATTTCTAACAAGAGATTCTATGCAACTGAATTTAAGTCAGTGTTTTTATTGCTATATGATATTAGATGCCTCAGGTTTTTACCATATTTAGAAAACACTTATGCCTTAGAAAGAAATACGACACCTTAGTATTTTTGTTGTTCTTTAGCAAGTCACTGTCCAAGCATCTTCCTCCTGCATATGTTTGAAATTTCACGTTGTCTCCTGTTATTTCCAGCTTAAACAGGTGCATCTTTGACCAAGTATAGGACAGGCAGATATCAGAAAAGGAATACTCATGGTTTCTGAAGACTGATTATGCTCCCTCAACTACTACGCAGCAAAAACTCAGGTCGGTGTGCACTAAGATCTACAATAGTTATGTGATTGTAATGCAGAATTGAACATACTTTACCTTGAGTTGCTATAATTTGATCCGATGACTTCATGTGCTAAGGTCTTCCTTGTATAATATGTTCTTCATGGTCGTTAATAAGGGCTCAGATCTTTTTCGCTTCTTTGAATTCTTGCTTTCGTCCTTGTCCTTGCCCTTGCCCTTACCATTCTCGTTGTCCTTGATGGCGAGAATCTTAATGTTCCTCTTTGCGGTGGCTCTAGACAATGCGACGTAGAGCTGACCGTGAGAGAAAATCGGGTCCGGTTGGTACACCTCGGCAATCAGGATGATCTGCCCTTGCACCTTGTTGATTGTCATGGCAAAGTTGAGACTAATAGGGAACTGCTTCCTCCTAAACTTGAAAGGGAATGTATCATCATCAGATGAGCAGAGAGGTATTTGAGGAAGGAACATCTACCTACCAGCATGTTGTCCTAGCACGATTTCTACGTCGATGGCGTTCCTCTAGAAACCCAGGACCACAAACCTTGTACCGTTACACAACCCATTAGTTGAATCAATGTTTCTCAACAGTATAACATGGCAATTTATCTTTAGTTTGAGCGCATGCAGAGGCAGACCGTTGGGAGTTAGGTTGTTCAGTAACTCGGGGGCATAGTAGCCGTGTGGATCATCCTCTACACTATCAAAACTATGGTAGATCTTCTCTTCGCCCTGGAAGCGCTCTATCATGCATGTGTTTATCGTATCAACATTGTCGTTCTTGGTGGAGAGGATCACTCGAGATGTCATGTAATTTGGATCAGCCATGTTGTCATCTAGAGCAGGAAATACATGTTCATTTAGCTTCTCTAGGTCAACGTCGTCTTCTGTTGGCGGCACACAAATATCCTCGGGGAGCCTTATGTTGCCTTCCTCGTCGGTTTCCTCGGTATTGTTGCCTACCCTTAGCAAGTAATCTGCGAACCACAGGTCGTTATGCGCCCTCATGTTGGTGACGAGCATTAGCTGGCGCATGCCCTTCCAAAGGTACGAACTCCGCAGGGTCGCATCGATTATTTGACCCCGTGACCCCTTCCTAACGACCGGAAGCACTTGCCTGAAGTCCCCACCGAACATGACAGTCTTTCCCCCAAATGGTCGGTCCTATCGTCCCATGATGTCCCGCAGGCTGTTGTCTAGTGCCTCAACCGCTTGCCGCTTCGTCATGGTGGCCTCATCCCATAGGATGAGCGAAGCCATGTGTAGGAGCTTTGTCGTCCCACTTTGCTTGGTGAAGCTGCATGACCCCCCATCTTCAATGCTGAGTGGGATCTTGAACCTCGAGTGGGCTGTCCTTCCTCCAGGCATGATGGAAGTTGCGACGCCAGACGTCGCCGTAGCCACCGCAATCTTGCCCTCGCCTAGAACCTTTGCAAGTAGTGCCTTGTATAGGAAGGTCTTCCTGGTGCCTCTCGGGCCATCGACAAAGGATACACCCCCATCATCGGCATCGACTGTTTCCATTATCTCGTTGTATGCAAGCCTCTGCTCAGGGTTTAGCGAGGATGCTAAAGCAGCATCGTTCGCATCAACCTTGATTGTGGACTCCTCGGTGACTTCTCTGGCCTCACCTTCAGTAGTGTCATAGGTCTCGTAGATTTCCGAAAGAGGGAACAACGATATGTCTTTTCCCATGAACTGTAGCATGCCCCTGATGTCAAGCAACACCATCTGCTCCACTACCTTTGAGCATGTGTGTGATCGGCGATAGTCATCAGACATCGCCTCTAGGTGCCTATGCCATAGACCATGGACATCACCTGGCTCGCAGAATACCAAGATTGTTACAAAGAGCCTCTTGAGTGAGGCTGGCATCGCGAACTTTGTTGACTCTGTAAGACACACGTCAAGCGTGTTGTCGGCCTTGATGAGGCCCAATCTCTCGGCAGCCTCACGGAAGCTATCACATATCACACCGTACATGGTTCGCAGGTCCTCAAAGGATGTCTTGCCTGCTACGTGGTTGAGCAGCATTCACAGAAAGTACCGCTCCCCCTCTGCTGGATGGGCTGCCATGATTTGACCTACTTGCTGCTGCTTTTCTCTCGGCCTCCAGTACTTTTGTCTCTGCCATGTGAAACTTCCCGGGGAGTCCTTGTACAGGATATCCCGAGCCCACTCATGCTTCTGATTAGCAAGGAAATACTCAGTCAACATTGACTTAGATGCATTATCACAAGCGACGACATCGGTTAGGTCCTCTTGCACTTTGAATGTGACACTATGCATATTAGGGAGATGAAGCGGCAACTGTAGGACCGATGGGAAACTCTCAAAAAGGTTGAAGCCGAATATCCTCCACATCGCCTCCGGTGGAGTAACCCATCTCGCATCAATGTACCTTTTAATCTTGTCTACAACCCCGTTGTTGTCAGGCTGGTTGATGTTGATTGAAGCTCGATCATGGCCCTTGTATAAGTATTTGTAAAGGTACTTGACGGCCTTGATGCTGGAGCACACCTCAACATTAATGTGGCAGTTGAACATCCGCAACAGATAAGGGTTGTAAGGCACTGCTACCTCTTGAGCATGCCTTGGTTTTCCCTTGAAGAGGAAAGGGTGATGTAGCAAAGTAGCGTAAGTATTTCCCTCAGTTTTTGAGAACCAAGGTATCAATCCAGTAGGAGGCTACACTCAAATCCCTCGTACCTACACAAACAAATAAGAACCTTGCAACCAACGCGATAAAGGGGTTGTCAATCCCTTCAGGCCACTTGCAAAAGTGAGATGTGATAGAGATAATAAGATAAATATTTTTGGTATTTTTATGATATAGATTGGAAAGTAAAGATTGCAAGATAAAATAGATCAGGAACTTATATGACGGAAAATAGACCCAGGGGCCATAGGTTTCACTAGTGGCTTCTCTCAACATAGCATAAGTGTTACGGTGGGTGAACAAATTACTATTGAGCAATTGATAGAAAAGTGCATAGTTATGAGAATATCTAGGCATGATCATGTATATAGGCATCACTTCCGTGACAAGTAGATCGAAACGATTATGCATCTGCTACTATTACTCCACACATCGACCACTATCCAGCATGCATCTAGAGTATTAAGTTCATAAGAACAGAGTAACGCATTAGGCAAGATGACATGATGTAGAGGGATAAACTCAATCAATATGATATAAAGCCCATCTTTTTATACTCGATGACAACAATACAATACGTGCCTTGCTGCCCCTGCTGTCACTGGGAAAGGACACCGCAAGATTGAACCCAAAGCTAAGCACTTCTCCCATTGCAAGAAAGATCAATCTAGTAGGCCAAACCAAACTAATAATTCGAAGAGACTTGCAAAGATAACAAATCATACATAAAAGAATTCAGAGGAGATCCAAATATTGTTCATAGATAATCTTGATCATAAACCCACAATTCATCGGATCTCGACAAACACACCGCAAAAAGTATTACATCGAATAGATCTCCAAGAAGATCAAGGAGAACTTTGTATTGAGATCCAAAGAGAGAGAAGAAGCCATCTAGCTAATAACTATGGACCGGAAGGTCTGAGGTAAACTACTCACACTTCATCGGAGAGGCTATGGTGTTGATGTAGAAGCCCTCCGTGATGGATTCCCCCTTCGGCGAAGCGCCGAAAAAGGCCCCAAGATGGGATCTCACGGGTACAGAAGGTTGCGGCGGTGGAAATAGGGTTTCGTGGTGCTCCTGGATGTTTTTGGGGTATATGAGTATATATAGGCGAAGGAAGTAGGTCGGTGGAACCACGAGGGGCCCACGAGGGTGGGGGCGCGCCTACCCCCCTGGGCGCGCCCTCCTGCCTCGTGGCTGCCTCGTTGCTTCCTTGACGTCCACTCCGAGTCTCCTGGATTGCGTTTGTTCCAAAAACGATTCCCCCGTAGGTTTCATTCCGTTCGGACTCCGTTTGATATTCCTTTTCTGCAAAACACTGAATTAGGCAAAAAAACAGCAATTTGCACTGGGCCTCCTATTAATGGTTAGTCCCAAAAATAATATAAAAGTGCATAATAAAGCCATTAAACATCCAAAATAGATAATATAATAGCATGGAACAATAAAAAATTATAGATACATTGGAGACGTATCAAGCATCCCCAAGCTTAATTCCTGCTCATCCTCGAGTAGTTAAATGGTAAAAACAGAATTTTTGATGTGGAATGCTACCTAACATAATTTTCAATGTACTATTTATTGTGGCATGAATGTTCAGATCCAAAAGATTCAAGATAAAAGTTTAATATTGACATAAAAATAGTAATACTTCAAGCATGCTAACCAAGAAATTTATGTCTTATCAAAATAGCATAGCCAAAGAAAGCTTATCCCTACAAAATCATATAGTTTGGCCATGCTTCATTTTCTTCACACAAAATGCTCCCATCATGCACAATCCCAGTTTCAGCCAAGCTATTTGTTCATACTTTTTAACGTGCTTCGGCCTTTTCAACCCTCACGCAATACATGAGCATAAGCCATGGACATAGCACTATGGGTGGAGTAGATTATGATGATAGGGATTATGTGAGAAAACAAAAAAGGAGAAAGTCTCACATTGACACGGCTAATCAACGGGCTACGGAGATGCGCATCAAATGATGTCAATACGAGGAGTAGGGATTGCCATGCACCGGATGCACTAAAGCTATAAATGTATGAAAGCTCATCAAAAAGAAACTAAGTGGGTGTGCATCCAACTTGCTTGCTCACGAAGACCTAGGGCATTTTGAGGAAGCCCATCATTGGAATATACAAGCCAAGTTCTATAATGAAAAATTCCCACTAGTATATGAAAGTGACAAAATAAGAAACTCTCTATCATGAAGATCATGGTGCTATTTTTTAAGCACAAGTGTGGAAAAAGGATAGTAACATTGTCCCTTCTCTCTTTTTCTCTCATTTTTTTATTTGGGCTTATTTGGCCTCTCTTTTTTCTTTTTCTTTTTTTTTCTCTTTTTTTATTTTGTCCGGAGTCTCATCCTGACTTGTGGGGGAATCATAGTTTCCATCATCCTTTCCTCACATGGGAAAATGCTCTAATAATGGAAATCATCACACTTCTATCTATTTACAACTCAATACTTAGGACAAAATATGACTCTATGTGAATGCTTACAGCGGTGTACCGGGATATGCAATGAATCAAGAGAGACATGTATGAAAGGATTAAAAAGGTGGCGTTGCCACAAATACGATGTCAACTACATGATCATGCAAAGCAATATGACAATGATGGAGCGTGTCATAATAAACAGAATGGTGGAAAGTTGCATGGCAATATATCTCGGAATGGCTATGGAAATGCCATAATAGGTAGGTATGGTGGGTGTTTTGAGGAAGATATAAGGAGGTTTTCACCAACTCTCAAGGTGAGAAAGGGCAATGCACGGTACCGTAGAGGCTAGCAAATTGCGGAAGGGTATGAGTGCGTATAATCCATGGACTCACATTAGTCATAGAGAACTCATATACTTATTGCATAAGTTTATTAGCCCTCGAAGCAAAGTACTACTACGCATGCTCCTAGGGGAAGGGTTGGTAGGAGTTAACCATCGCACGATCCTGACCTCCACTCATAAGGAAGGCAATCAAGGAACACCCCATGCTTCAAATTTGTCACACAACATTCACCATACGTGCATGCTACGGGACTTGCCAACTTTAACACAAGTATTTCTCAATTTCATAATTACCCAACTAGCATGACTCTAACATTACCACCTTTATATCTCAAAACAATTATCAAATATCAAATTTATTATAGTGTTTAATGCACTCCATATGAAAGTTTTTATTTTACCCAACTTGGATGCCCATCATATTAGGACTAATTTTATAACCAAAGCAAATTACCATGTTGTTATAAAAGACTATCAAAATAATATAAGTGAAGCATGAGAGATCAATAATTTCTACAAAATAAAACCACCACCGTGCTCTAAAAAGGTATAAGTGAAGCACTAGAGCAAAATTGTCTAGCTCAAAAGATATATGTGAAGCACATAGAGTATTCTAATAAATTCCGATTCATGTGTGCCTTTCTAAAAGGTGTGCACAGCAAGTATGACTGCGATAAACTAAAAGGCAAAGACTCAAATCATACAAGATGCTCCAAGCAAAACACATATCATGCGGTGAATAAAAATATAGCCTCAAGTAAAGTTACTGATAGACGAAGACGAAAGAGGGGATGCCTTCCGGGGCATCCCCAAGCTTAGGCTTTTGGTTGTCCTTGAATTTTACCTTGGTGTGCCTTGTGCATCCCCAAGCTTAGTCTCTTGCTACTCCTTATTCCATAATCCATCAAATCTTTACCCCAAAACTTGAAAATTTCACAACACAAAACTTAACAGAAAATCTCATGAGCTCCGTTAATGCAAGAAAACAAACCACCACTTTAAGATACTGTAGTAAACTCATTATTTATTTATATTGGTGTTAAAACTAATGTATTCCAACTTCTCTATGGTTCATACCTCCCGATACTAGCCATAGCTTCATAGCAAACAACACACGAAAAACATAATCTGTCAAAAACAGAAAAGTCTGTAGCAATCTGTAACTCTCGAATACTTTTGGAACCCCAAAAATTCTACCAAATTAGGAAGTCCTAGTTAATTTGTTTATTAATCTTATGCAAAAATAATCAACTGAAAATAACATTCCTGTGATTTATGAAAATTATTCTCGTGCACGCAAAAGTTTTTGTTTTACAGCAAGATCAAATTAACTATCACCGTAGGTTATCCTAAAGGTTTTACTTGGCACAAACACTAATTAAAACACAAAACCACATATAACCAGAGGCTAGATGAATTATTTATTATTAAACAGGAACAAAAAGCAAAGAACAAAAGTAAAATTGGGTTGCCTCCCAACAAGCGCTATCATTAACGCCCCCATCTAGGCATAAAAGCGAGAATAGATCTAAGTATTGCCATCTTTGGTATTCAATTCATAGGTGGCTCTCATAATAGATTCATAAGGTAATTTGATTTTATTCCTAGGAAAGTGTTCCATGCCTTTCCTTAATGGAAATTGGAATCTAATATTTCCTTCTTTCATATCGATAATTGCATCAATCTTTCTAAGGAAAGGTCTACCAAGAATAATAGGACATGAAGGATTGCAATCTATATCAAGAACAATAAAATCTACGGGCACATAATTCCTATTTGCAATAATAAGAACATCATTAGTCCTTCCCATAGGTTTCTTAATGGTGGAATCCGCAAGGTGGAAGTTTAAAGAGCGATCATCAAATTCACGGAAACCTAACACATCACACAAAGTTTTTGGAATCGTGGAAACACTAGCACCCAAATCACACAAAGCATAGCATTCATGATCTTTAATTTTAATTTTCTTAGTAGCTTCCCACTCATCATAAAGGTTTCTAGGGATAGAAACTTCTAATTCAAGTTTTACTTGATAAGATTGCATTAAAGCATCAAAAATTTGTTTAGTAAAAGATTTATTTTGACTATAAGCATCAGGAGAATTTAACACGGATTGCAACAAGGAAATACAATCTATTAGAGAACAATTATCATAATTAAATTCCTTGAAATCCAAAATAGTGGGTTCATTGCTATGTAAAGTTTTGACCTCTTCAATCCCACTTTTACCAATTTTTGCATCAAGATCTAAAACGTCGAATCATTGGGATGCCTCTTAACTAAAGTCGACTCATCTCTAGTCCTATCATTATCAAGATTCATATTGCAAAACAAAGATTTAATAGGAGACACATCAATCACTTTTAGATCTTCATCCCTATTATCATGAAAACTAGAAGAACTCGCTTTTACAGAGCAATCTTTTTTTGCACGCATTCTAGCAGTTCTTTCTTTGCACTCATCAATGGAAATTCTCATGGCTTTGAGGGAATCATTGATATCATGCTTAGGTGTAATAGATCTAAGTTTCAAAGAATCAACATCAAGAGAAATTCTATCCATGTTCCTAGCCAACTCATCAATCATACAAGATTCATGTGTGTCTTTCCAAAAGGTGTGTACAGCAAGGATGATTGTGATAAACTAAAAGGCAAAGACTCAAATCATACAAGATGCTCCAAGCAAAACACATATCATGTGGTGAATAAAAATATACCCTCAAGTAAAGTTACCGATAGACGAAGACGAAAGAGGGGATGCCTTCCGGGGCATCCCCAAGCTTAGGCTTTTGGTTATCCTTGAATTTTACCTTGGTGTGCCTTGGGCGTCCCCAAGCTTAGGCTCTTACCACTCCTTATTCCATAATCCATCAAATCATTACCCAAAAACTTGAAAACTTCACAACACAAAACTTAACAGAAAATCTCATGAGTTCCGTTAGTGCAAGAAAACAAACCACCACTTTAAGGTACTGTAATGAACTCATTCTTTATTTATATTGGTGTTAAAACTACTGTATTCCAACTTCTCTATGGTTCATACCCCCCGATACTAGCCATAGATTAATAGCAAACAACACACGAAAAACAGAATGTGTCAAAAACAGAAAAGTCTGTAGCAATCTGTAACTCTCGAATAATTTTGGAACCCCAAATATTCTACCAAATTAGGAAGTCCTAGGTAATTTTTTTATTAATCTTATGCAAAAATAATCAACTGAAAATAACGTTTCTATGATTTATGAAAATTATTCTCGTGCGCGCAAAAGTTTCTGATTTTCAGCAAGATCAAATTAACTATCACCGTAGGTTATCCTAAAGGTTTTACTTGGCACAAACACTAATTAAAACACAAAACCACATATAACCAGAGGCTAGATGAATTATTTATTATTAAACAGGAACAAAAAGCAAACAACAAAAATCAAATTGGGTTGCCTCCCAACAAACGCTATCGTTAACGCCCCTAGCTAGGCATAAAAGCGAGAATAGATCTAAGTATTGCCATCTTTGGTATTCAATTCATAGGTGGCTCTCATAATAGATTCATAAGGTAATTTGATTTTCCTCCTAGGAAAGTGTTCCATGCCTTTCCTTAATGGAAATTGGAATCTAATATTTCCTTCTTTCATATCGATAATTCCACCAATCTTTCTAAGGAAAGGTCTACCAAAAATAATAGGACATGAAGGATTGCAATCTATATCAAGAA
>NC_041383.1:280242533-280243784 GCF_002162155.2 Triticum dicoccoides
GATTGCAACAAGGAAACACAATCTATTAAAGAACAACTATCATAATTAAATTCCTTGAAATCCAAAATAGTGGGTTCATTGCTATGTAAAGTTTTGACCTCTTCAATCCCACTTTTACCAATTTTTGCATCAAGATCTAAAAATTCCAAATCATTGGGATGCCTCTTAACTAAAGTTGACTCATGTCTAGTCCTATCACTATCAAGATTCATATTGCGAAACGAAGATTTAATAGCAGACACATCAATCACTTTTAGATCTTCATCCCTATTATCATGAAAACTACAAGAACTCTCTTTTACAAAGCAATCTGTTTTTGCACGCATTCTAGCAGTTCTTTCTTTGCACTCATCAATGTAAATTCTCATGGATTTGAGGGACTCATTGATATCATGCTTAGGTGGAATAGATCTAAGTTTCAAAGAATCAACATCAAGAGAAATTCTATCCATGTTCCTAGCCAACTCATCAATCATAAAAGATTCATGTGTGTCTTTCCAAAAGGTGTGTACAGCAAGGATGATTTTGATAAACTAAAAGGCAAAGAATCAAATCATACAAGATGCTCCAAGCAAAACACATATCATGTGGTGAATAAAAATATAGCCTCAAGTAAAGTTACCGATAGACGAAGACGAAAGAGGGGATGCCTTCCGGGGCATCCCCAAGCTTAGGCTTTTGGTTGTCCTTGAATTTTACCTTGGTGTGCCTTGGGAGTCCCCAATCTTAGGCTCTTGCCACTCCTTATTCCATAATCCATCAAATCTTTACCCAAAAACTTGAAAACTTCACAACACAAAACTTAACAGAAAATCTCATGAGCTCCGTTAGTGCAAGAAAACAAACCACCACTTTAAGGTACTGTAATGAACTGATTCTTTATTTATATTGGTGTTAAAACTACTGTATTCCAACTTCTCTATGGTTCATACCCCCGATACTAGCCATAGATTCATAGCAAACAACACACGAAAAACAGAATCTGTCAAAAACAGAAAAGTCTGTAGCAATCTGTAACTCTCGAATACTTCTGGAACCCCAAAAACTCTACCAAATTTGGAAGTCCTAGTTAATTTGTTTATTAATCTTATGCAAAAATAATCAACTGAAAATAACGTTTCTGTGATTTATAAAAATTATTCTCGTGCGCGCAAAAGTTTTTGTTTTATAGCAAGATCAAATTAACTATCACCGTAGGTTATCCTAAAGGTTTTACTTGGCACAAACACTAATTAAAACACAAAACCACAT
>NC_041383.1:280244361-280248050 GCF_002162155.2 Triticum dicoccoides
TTATCATAATTAAATTTCTTGAAATCCAAAATAGTGGGTTCATTGCTATGTAAAGTTTTGACCTCTTCAATCCCACTTTTACCAATTTTTGCATCAAGATCTAAAAATTCTGAATCATTGGGATGCCTCTTAACTAAAGTTGACTCATCTCTAGTCCTATCATTATCAAGATTCATATTGCAAAACAAAGATTTAATAGGAGACACATCAATCACTTTTAGATCTTCATCCCTATTATCATGAAAACTAGAAGAACTCGCTTTTACAAAGCAATCTTTTTTTGCACGCATTCTAGCAGTTCTTTCTTTGCACTCATCAATGTAAATTCTCATGGATTTGAGGGACTCATTGATATCATGCTTAGGTGGAATAGATCTAAGTTTCAAAGAATCAACATCAAGAGAAATTATATCCATGTTCCTAGCCAACTCATCAATCATACAAGATTCATGTGTGTCTTTCCAAAAGGTGTGTACAGCAAGGATGATTGTGATAAACTAAAAGGCAAAGACTCAAATCATACAAGATGCTCCAAGCAAAACACATATCATGTGGTGAATAAAAATATAGCCTCAAGTAAAGTTACCGATAGATGAAGACGAAAGAGGGGATGCCTTCCGGGGCATCCCCAAGCTTAGGCTTTTGGTTGTCCTTGAATTTTACCTTGGTGTGCCTTGGGCGTCCCCAAGCTTAGGCTCTTGCCACTCCTTATTCCATAATCCATCAAATCTTTACCCCAAAACTTGAAAACTTCACAACACAAAACTTAACAGAAAATCTCATGAGCTCCGTTAGTGCAAGAAAACAAACCACAACTTTAAGGTACTGTAATGAACTCATTCTTTATTTATATTGGTGTTAAAACTACTGTATTCCAACTTGTCTATGGTTCATACCCCCCGATACTAGCCATAGATTCATAGCAAACAACACACGAGAAACAGAATTTGTCAAAAACAGAAGAGTCTGTAGCAATCTGTAACTCTCGAATACTTCTGGAACCCCAAAAATTCTACCAAATTAGGAAGTCCTAGGTAATTTGCTTATTAATATTATGCAAAAATAATCAACTGAAAATAACGCTTCTGTGATTTATGAAAATTATTCTCGTGCGCGCAAAAGTTTTTGTTTTCCAGCAAGATCAAATTAAATATCACCGTAGGTTATCCTAAAGGTTTTACTTGGCACAAACACTAATTAAAACACGAAACCACATATAACCAGAGGCTAGATGAATTATTTATTATTAAACAGGAACAAAAAGCAAATAACAAAAATAAAATTGGGTTGCCTCCCAACAAGCGCTATCGTTAACGCCCCTAGCTAGGCATAAAAGGGAAAATAGATCTAAGTATTGCCATCTTTGGTATTCAATTCATAGGTGGCTCTCATAATAGATTCATAAGGTAATTTGATTTTCTTCCTAGGAAAGTGTTCCATGCCTTTCCTTATTGGAAATTGGAATCTAATATTTCCTTCTTTCATATCGATAATTGCACCAATCGTTCTAAGGAAAGGTCTACCAAGAATAATAGGACATGAAGGATTGCAATCTATATCAAGAACAATAAAATCTACGGGCACATAATTCCTATTTGCAATAATAAGAACATCATTAGTCCTTCCCATAGGTTTCTTAATGGTGGAATCCGCAAGGTGCAAGTTTAAAGAGCGATCATCAAATTCACGGAAACCTAACACATCACACAAAGTTTTTGGAATCGTGGAAACACTAGCACCCAAATCACACAAAGCATAGCATTCATGATCTTTAATTTTAATTTTCTTAGTAGCTTCCCACTCATCATAAAGGTTTCTAGGGATAGAAACTTCCAATTCAAGTTTTACTTCATAAGATTGCATTAAAGCATCAAAAATTTGTTTAGTAAAAGATTTATTTTGACTATAAGCATGAGGAGAATTTAACACGGATTGCAACAAGGAAATACAATATATTAGGGAACAATTATCATAATTAAATTCCTTGAAATCCAAAATAGTGGGTTCATTGCTATGTAAAGTTTTGACCTCTTCAATCCCACTTTTACCAATTTTTGCATCAAGATCTAAAAACTTCGAATCATTGGGATGCCTCTTAACTAAAGTCGACTCATCTCTAGTCCTATCATTATCAAGATTCATATTCCAAAACAAAGATTTAATAGGAGACACATCAATCACTTTTAGATCTTCATCCCTATTATCATGAAAACTAGAAGAACTCGCTTTTACAGAGCAATCTTTTTTTGCACGCATTCTAGCAGTTCTTTCGTTGCACTCATCAATGGAAATTCTCATGGCTTTGAGGGAATCATTGATATCATTCTTAGGTGTAATAGATCTAAGTTTCAAAGAATCAACATCAAGAGAAATTCTATCCACGTTCCTAGCCAACTCATCAATCATACAAGATTCATGTGTGTCTTTCCAAAAGGTGTGTACAACAAGGATGATTGTGATAAACTAAAAGGCAAAGACTCAAATCATACAAGATGCTCCAAGCAAAACACATATCATGTGGTGAATAAAAATATAGCCTCAAGTAAAGTTACCGATAGACGAAGACGAAAGAGGGGATGCCTTCCGGGGCATCCCCAAGCTTAGTCTTTTTGTTGTCCTTGAATTTTACCTTGGTGTGCCTTGGGCGTCCCCAAGCTTAGGCTCTTACCACTCCTTATTCCATAATCCATCAAATCATTACGCAAAAACTTGAAAACTTCACAACACAAAACTTAACAGAAAATCTCATGAGTTCCGTTAGTGCAAGAAAACAAACCACCACTTTAAGGTACTGTAATAAACTCATTCTTTATTTATATTGATGTTAAAACTACTGTATTCCAACTTCTCTATGGTTCATACCCCCCGATACTAGCCATAGATTAATAGCAAACAACACACGAAAAACAGAATCTGTCAAAAACAGAAAAGTCCGTAGCAATCTGTAACTCTCGAATACTTTTGGAACCCCAAATATTCTACCAAATTAGGAAGTCCTAGGTAATTTGTTTATTAATCTTATGCAAAAATAATCAACTGAAAATAACGTTTCTATGATTTATGAAAATTATTCTCGTGCGCGTAAAAGTTTCTGATTTTCAGCAAGATCAAATTAACTATCACCGTAGGTTATCCTAAAGGTTTTACTTGGCACAAACACTAATTAAAACACAAAACCACATATAACCAGAGGCTAGATGAATTATTTATTATTAAACAGGAACAAAAAGCAAACAACAAAAATCAAATTGGGTTGCCTCCCAACAAACGCTATCGTTAACGCCCCTAGCTAGGCATAAAAGCGAGAATAGATCTAAGTATTGCCATCTTTGGTATTCAATTCATAGGTGGCTCTCATAATAGATTCATAATGTAATTTGATTTTCCTCCTAGGAAAGTGTTCCTTGCCTTTCCTTAATGGAAATTGGAATCTAATATTTCCTTCTTTCATATCGATAATTCCACCAATCTTTCTACGGAAAGGTCTACCAAAAATAATAGGACATGAAGGATTGCAATCTATATCAAGAACAATAAAATCTACGGGCACATAATTCCTATTTGCAACAATAAGAACATCATTAGTAAGGTTTCTTAATGGTGGAATCCGCAAGGTGCAAGTTTAAAGAGTGATCATCAAATTCATAGAAACCTAACACATCACACAAAGTTTTTGGAGTCGTGGAAAC
>NC_041383.1:280248060-280276268 GCF_002162155.2 Triticum dicoccoides
TAACCATAGGCTAGATGAATTATTTATTATTAAATAGGAACAAAAAGCAAAGAACAAAAATAAAATTGGGTTGCCTCCCAACAAGCGCTATCGTTAACGCCCCTAGCTAGGCATAAAAGCGAGAATAGATCTAAGTATTGCCATCTTTGGTATTCAATTCATAGGTGGCTCTCATAATAGATCCATAAGGTAATTTGATTTTCTTCCTAGGAAAGTGTTCCATGCCTTTCCTTAATGGAAATTGGAATCTAATATTTCCTTCTTTCATATCGATAATTGCACCAATCATTCTAAGGAAAGGTCTACCAAGAATAATAGGACATGAAGGATTGCAATCTTTATCAAGAACAATAAAATCTACGGGCACATAATTCCTATTTGCAATAATAAGAATATCATTAGTCCTTCCCATAGGTTTCTTAATGGTGGAATCCGCAAGGTGCAAGTTTAAAGAGCGATCATCAAATTCACGGAAACCTAACACATCACACAAAGTTTTTGGAATTGTGGAAACACTAGCACCCAAATCATACAAAGCATAGCATTCATGATCTTTAATTTTAATTTTAATAGCAGGTTCCCACTCATCATAAAGTTTTCTAGGGATAGAAACTTCTAATTCAAGTTTTTCTTCATAAGATTGCATTAAAGCATCAAAAATTTGTTTAGTAAAAGCTTTATTCTGACTATAAGCATGAGGAGAATTTAACACGGATTGCAACAAGGAAATACAATCTATTAAAGAACAGTTATCATAATTAAATTTCTTGAAATCCAAAATAGTGGGTTCATTGCTATGTAAAGTTTTGACCTCTTCAATCCCACTTTTACCAATTTTTGCATCAAGATCTAAAAATTCTGAATCATTGGGATGCCTCTTAACTAAAGTTGACTCATCTCTAGTCCTATCATTATCAAGATTCATATTGCAAAACAAAGATTTAATAGGAGACACATCAATCACTTTTAGATCTTCATCCCTATTATCATGAAAACTAGAAGAACTCGCTTTTACAAAGCAATCTTTTTTTGCACGCATTCTAGCAGTTCTTTCTTTGCACTCATCAATGTAAATTCTCATGGATTTGAGGGACTCATTGATATCATGCTTAGGTGGAATAGATCTAAGTTTCAAAGAATCAACATCAAGAGAAATTATATCCATGTTCCTAGCCAACTCATCAATCATACAAGATTCATGTGTGTCTTTCCAAAAGGTGTGTACAGCAAGGATGATTGTGATAAACTAAAAGGCAAAGACTCAAATCATACAAGATGCTCCAAGCAAAACACATATCATGTGGTGAATAAAAATATAGCCTCAAGTAAAGTTACCGATAGAGGAAGACGAAAGAGGGGATGCCTTCCGGGGCATCCCCAAGCTTAGGCTTTTGGTTGTCCTTGAATTTTACCTTGGTGTGCCTTGGGCGTCCCCAAGCTTAGGCTCTTGCCACTCCTTATTCCATAATCCATCAAATCTTTACCCCAAAACTTGAAAACTTCACAACACAAAACTTAACAGAAAATCTCATGAGCTCCGTTAGTGCAAGAAAACAAACCACAACTTTAAGGTACTGTAATGAACTCATTCTTTATTTATATTGGTGTTAAAACTACTGTATTCCAACTTGTCTATGGTTCATACCCCCCGATACTAGCCATAGATTCATAGCAAACAACACACGAGAAACAGAATTTGTCAAAAACAGAAGAGTCTGTAGCAATCTGTAACTCTCGAATACTTCTGGAACCCCAAAAATTCTACCAAATTAGGAAGTCCTAGGTAATTTGCTTATTAATATTATGCAAAAATAATCAACTGAAAATAACGCTTCTGTGATTTATGAAAATTATTCTCGTGCGCGCAAAAGTTTTTGTTTTCCAGCAAGATCAAATTAAATATCACCGTAGGTTATCCTAAAGGTTTTACTTGGCACAAACACTAATTAAAACACGAAACCACATATAACCAGAGGCTAGATGAATTATTTATTATTAAACAGGAACAAAAAGCAAATAACAAAAATAAAATTGGGTTGCCTCCCAACAAGCGCTATCGTTAACGCCCCTAGCTAGGCATAAAAGCGAAAATAGATCTAAGTATTGCCATCTTTGGTATTCAATTCATAGGTGGCTCTCATAATAGATTCATAAGGTAATTTGATTTTCTTCCTAGGAAAGTGTTCCATGCCTTTCCTTATTGGAAATTGGAATCTAATATTTCCTTCTTTCATATCGATAATTGCACCAATCGTTCTAAGGAAAGGTCTACCAAGAATAATAGGACATGAAGGATTGCAATCTATATAAAGAACAATAAAATCTACGGGCACATAATTCCTATTTGCAATAATAAGAACATCATTAGTCCTTCCCATAGGTTTCTTAATGGTGGAATCCGCAAGGTGCAAGTTTAAAGAGCGATCATCAAATTCACGGAAACCTAACACATCACACAAAGTTTTTGGAATCGTGGAAACACTAGCACCCAAATCACACAAAGCATAGCATTCATGATCTTTAATTTTAATTTTCTTAGTAGCTTCCCACTCATCATAAAGGTTTCTAGGGATAGAAACTTCTAATTCAAGTTTTACTTCATAAGATTGCATTAAAGCATCAAAAATTTGTTTAGTAAAAGATTTATTTTGACTATAAGCATGAGGAGAATTTAACACGGATTGCAACAAGGAAATACAATATATTAGGGAACAATTATCATAATTAAATTCCTTGAAATCCAAAATAGTGGGTTCATTGCTATGTAAAGTTTGACCTCTTCAATCCCACTTTTACCAATTTTTGCATCAAGATCTAAAAACTTCGAATCATTGGGATGCCTCTTAACTAAAGTCGACTCATCTCTAGTCCTATCATTATCAAGATTCATATTCCAAAACAAAGATTTAATAGGAGACACATCAATCACTTTTAGATCTTCATCCCTATTATCATGAAAACTAGAAGAACTCGCTTTTACAGAGCAATCTTTTTTTGCACGCATTCTAGCAGTTCTTTCGTTGCACTCATCAATGGAAATTCTCATGGCTTTGAGGGAATCATTGATATCATTCTTAGGTGTAATAGATCTAAGTTTCAAAGAATCAACATCAAGAGAAATTCTATCCACGTTCCTAGCCAACTCATCAATCATACAAGATTCATGTGTGTCTTTCCAAAAGGTGTGTACAGCAAGGATGATTGTGATAAACTAAAAGGCAAAGACTCAAATCATACAAGATGCTCCAAGCAAAACACATATCATGTGGTGAATAAAAATATAGCCTCAAGTAAAGTTACCGATAGACGAAGACGAAAGAGGGGATGCCTTCCGGGGCATCCCCAAGCTTAGTCTTTTTGTTGTCCTTGAATTTTACCTTGGTGTGCCTTGGGCGTCCCCAAGCTTAGGCTCTTACCACTCCTTATTCCATAATCCATCAAATCATTACCCAAAAACTTGAAAACTTCACAACACAAAACTTAACAGAAAATCTCATGAGTTCCGTTAGTGCAAGAAAACAAACCACCACTTTAAGGTACTGTAATAAACTCATTCTTTATTTATATTGGTGTTAAAACTACTGTATTCCAACTTCTCTATGGTTCATACCCCCCGATACTAGCCATAGATTAATAGCAAACAACACACGAAAAACAGAATCTGTCAAAAACAGAAAAGTCCGTAGCAATCTGTAACTCTCGAATACTTTTGGAACCCCAAATATTCTACCAAATTAGGAAGTCCTAGGTAATTTTTTTATTAATCTTATGCAAAAATAATCAACTGAAAATAACGTTTCTATGATTTATGAAAATTATTCTCGTGCGCGTAAAAGTTTCTGATTTTCAGCAAGATCAAATTAACTATCACCGTAGGTTATCCTAAAGGTTTTACTTGGCACAAACACTAATTAAAACACAAAACCACATATAACCAGAGGCTAGATGAATTATTTATTATTAAACAGGAACAAAAAGCAAACAACAAAAATCAAATTGGGTTGCCTCCCAACAAACGCTATCGTTAACGCCCCTAGCTAGGCATAAAAGCGAGAATAGATCTAAGTATTGCCATCTTTGGTATTCAATTCATAGGTGGCTCTCATAATAGATTCATAATGTAATTTGATTTTCCTCCTAGGAAAGTGTTCCTTGCCTTTCCTTAATGGAAATTGGAATCTAATATTTCCTTCTTTCATATCGATAATTCCACCAATCTTTCTACGGAAAGGTCTACCAAAAATAATAGGACATGAAGGATTGCAATCTATATCAAGAACAATAAAATCTACGGGCACATAATTCCTATTTGCAACAATAAGAACATCATTAGTAAGGTTTCTTAATGGTGGAATCCGCAAGGTGCAAGTTTAAAGAGTGATCATCAAATTCATAGAAACCTAACACATCACACAAAGTTTTTGGAGTCGTGGAAACGCTAGCACCCAAATCACACAAAGCATAGCATTCATGATCTTTAATTTTAATTTTAATAGCAGGTTCCCACTCATCATAAAGTTTTCTAGGGATAGAAACATCTAATTTAAGTTTTTCTTCATGAGATTGCATTAAAGCATCAAAAATTTGTTTAGTAAAAGCTTTATTCTGACTATAAGCATGAGGAGAATTTAACACGGATTGCAACAAGGAAACACAATCTATTAAAGACCAAATTAAATTCCTTGAAATCCAAAATAGTGGGTTGATTGCTATGTAAAGTTTTGACCTCTTCAATCCCACTTTTACCAATTTTTGCATCAAGATCTAAAAATTCCAAATCATTGGGATGCCTCTTAACTAAAGTTGACTCATCTCTAGTCCTATCACTATCAAGATTCATATTGCGAAATGAAGATTTAATAGCAGACACATCAATCACCTTTAGATCTTCATCCCTATTATCATGAAAACTAGAAGAACTCTCTTTTACAAAGCAATCTATTTTTGCACGCATTTTAGGAGTTCTTTCTTTGCACTCATCAATGTAAATTCTCATGGATTTGAGGGACTCACTGATATCATGCTTAGGTGGAATAGATCTAAGTTTCAAAGAATCAACATCAAGAGAAATTCTATCCATGTTCCTAGCCAACTCATCAATCATAAAAGATTCATGTGTGTCTTTCCAAAAGGTGTGTACAGCAAGGATGATTTTGATAAACTAAAAGGAAAAGACTCAAATCATACAAGATGCTCCAAGCAAAACACATATCATGTGGTGAATAAAAATATAGCCTCAAGTAAAGTTACCGATAGACGAAGACGAAAGAGGGGATGCCTTCCGGGGCATCCCCAAGCTTAGGCTTTTGGTTGTCCTTGAATTTTACCTTGGTGTGCCTTGGGCGTCCCCAAGCTTAGGCTCTTGCCACTCCTTATTCCATAATCCATCAAATCTTTACCCAAAAACTTGAAAACTTCACAACACAAAACTTAACAGAAAATCTCATGAGCTCCGTTAGTGCAAGAAAACAAACCACCACTTTAAGGTACTGTAATGAACTCATTCTTTATTTATATTGGTGTTAAAACTACTGTATTCCAACTTCTCTATGGTTCATACTCCCGATACTAGCCATAGATTCATAGCAAACAACACACGAAAAATAGAATCTGTCAAAAACAGAAAAGTCTGTAGCAATTTGTAACTCTCGAATACTTCTGGAACCCCAAAAATTCTACCAAATTAGGAAGTCCTAGTTAATTTGTTTATTAATCTTATGCAAAAATAATCAACTGAAAATAACGTTTCTGTGATTTATGAAAATTATTCTCGTGCACACAAAAGTTTTTGTTTTACAGCAAGATCAAATTAACTATTACCGTAGGTTATCCTAAAGGTTTTACTTGGCACAAACACTAATTAAAACACAAAACCACATATAACCATAGGCTAGATGAATTATTTATTATTAAACAGGAACAAAAAGCAAAGAACAAAAATAAAATTGGGTTGCCTCCCAACAAGCGCTATCGTTAACGCCCCTAGCTAGGCATAAAAGCGAGATCTAAGTATTGCCATCTTTGGTATTCAATTCATAGGTGGCTCTCATAATAGATTCATAAGGTAATTTGATTTTCTTCCTAGGAAAGTGTTCCATGCCTTTCCTTAATGGAAATTGGAATCTAATATTTCCTTCTTTCATATCGATAATTGCACCAATCATTCTAAGGAAAGGTCTACCAAGAATAATAGGACATGAAGGATTGCAATCTATATCAAGAACAATAAAATCTACGGGCACATAATTCCTATTTGCAATAATAAGAACATCATTAGTCCTACCCATAGGTTTCTTAATGGTGGAATCCGCAAGGTGCAAGTTTAAAGAGCGATCATCAAATTCACGGAAACCTAACACATCACACAAAGTTTTTGGAATCGTGGAAACACTAGCACCCAAATCACACAAAGCATAGCATTCATGATCTTTAATTTTAATTTTCTTAGTAGCTTCCCACTCATCATAAAGGTTTCTAGGGATAGAAACTTCTAATTCAAGTTTTACTTCATAAGATTGCATTAAAGCATCAAAAATTTGTTTAGTAAAAGATTTATTTTGACTATAAGCATGAGGAGAATTTAACACGGATTGCAACAAGGAAATACAATATATTAGGGAACAATTATCATAATTAAATTCCTTGAAATCCAAAATAGTGGGTTCATTGCTATGTAAAGTTTTGACCTCTTCAATCCCACTTTTACCAATTTTTGCATCAAGATCTAAAAACTTCGAATCATTGGGATGCCTCTTAACTAAAGTCGACTCATCTCTAGTCCTATCATTATCAAGATTCATATTCCAAAACAAAGATTTAATAGGAGACACATCAATCACTTTTAGATCTTCATCCCTATTATCATGAAAACTAGAAGAACTCGCTTTTACAGAGCAATCTTTTTTTGCACGCATTCTAGCAGTTCTTTCGTTGCACTCATCAATGGAAATTCTCATGGCTTTGAGGGAATCATTGATATCATTCTTAGGTGTAATAGATCTAAGTTTCAAAGAATCAACATCAAGAGAAATTCTATCCACGTTCCTAGCCAACTCATCAATCATACAAGATTCATGTGTGTCTTTCCAAAAGGTGTGTACAGCAAGGATGATTGTGATAAACTAAAAGGCAAAGACTCAAATCATACAAGATGCTCCAAGCAAAACACATATCATGTGGTGAATAAAAATATAGCCTCAAGTAAAGTTACCGATAGACGAAGACGAAAGATGGGATGCCTTCCGGGGCATCCCCAAGCTTAGTCTTTTTGTTGTCCTTGAATTTTACCTTGGTGTGCCTTGGGCGTCCCCAAGCTTAGGCTCTTACCACTCCTTATTCCATAATCCATCAAATCATTACCCAAAAACTTGAAAACTTCACAACACAAAACTTAACAGAAAATCTCATGAGTTCCGTTAGTGCAAGAAAACAAACCACCACTTTAAGGTACTGTAATAAACTCATTCTTTATTTATATTGGTGTTAAAACTACTGTATTCCAACTTCTCTATGGTTCATACCCCCCGATACTAGCCATAGATTAATAGCAAACAACACACGAAAAACAGAATCTGTCAAAAACAGAAAAGTCCGTAGCAATCTGTAACTCTCGAATACTTTTGGAACCCCAAATATTCTACCAAATTAGGAAGTCCTAGGTAATTTTTTTATTAATCTTATGCAAAAATAATCAACTGAAAATAACGTTTCTATGATTTATGAAAATTATTCTCGTGCGCGTAAAAGTTTCTGATTTTCAGCAAGATCAAATTAACTATCACCGTAGGTTATCCTAAAGGTTTTACTTGGCACAAACACTAATTAAAACACAAAACCACATATAACCAGAGGCTAGATGAATTATTTATTATTAAACAGGAACAAAAAGCAAACAACAAAAATCAAATTGGGTTGCCTCCCAACAAACGCTATCGTTAACGCCCCTAGCTAGGCATAAAAGCGAGAATAGATCTAAGTATTGCCATCTTTGGTATTCAATTCATAGGTGGCTCTCATAATAGATTCATAATGTAATTTGATTTTCCTCCTAGGAAAGTGTTCCTTGCCTTTCCTTAATGGAAATTGGAATCTAATATTTCCTTCTTTCATATCGATAATTCCACCAATCTTTCTACGGAAAGGTCTACCAAAAATAATAGGACATGAAGGATTGCAATCTATATCAAGAACAATAAAATCTACGGGCACATAATTCCTATTTGCAACAATAAGAACATCATTAGTAAGGTTTCTTAATGGTGGAATCCGCAAGGTGCAAGTTTAAAGAGTGATCATCAAATTCATAGAAACCTAACACATCACACAAAGTTTTTGGAGTCGTGGAAACACTAGCACCCAAATCACACAAAGCATAGCATTCATGATCTTTAATTTTAATTTTAATAGCAGGTTCCCACTCATCATAAAGTTTTCTAGGGATAGAAACATCTAATTTAAGTTTTTCTTCATAAGATTGCATTAAAGCATCAAAAATTTGTTTAGTAAAAGCTTTATTCTGACTATAAGCATGAGGAGAATTTAACACGGATTGCAACAAGGAAACACAATCTATTAAAGACCAAATTAAATTCCTTGAAATCCAAAATAGTGGGTTGATTGCTATGTAAAGTTTTGACCTCTTCAATCCCACTTTTACCAATTTTTGCATCAAGATCTAAAAATTCCAAATCATTGGGATGCCTCTTAACTAAAGTTGACTCATCTCTAGTCCTATCACTATCAAGATTCATATTGCGAAATGAAGATTTAATAGCAGACACATCAATCACCTTTAGATCTTCATCCCTATTATCATGAAAACTAGAAGAACTCTCTTTTACAAAGCAATCTATTTTTGCACGCATTTTAGGAGTTCTTTCTTTGCACTCATCAATGTAAATTCTCATGGATTTGAGGGACTCACTGATATCATGCTTAGGTGGAATAGATCTAAGTTTCAAAGAATCAACATCAAGAGAAATTCTATCCATGTTCCTAGCCAACTCATCAATCATAAAAGATTCATGTGTGTCTTTCCAAAAGGTGTGTACAGCAAGGATGATTTTGATAAACTAAAAGGCAAAGACTCAAATCATACAAGATGCTCCAAGCAAAACACATATCATGTGGTGAATAAAAATATAGCCTCAAGTAAAGTTACCGATAGACGAAGACGAAAGAGGGGATGCCTTCCGGGGCATCCCCAAGCTTAGGCTTTTGGTTGTCCTTGAATTTTACCTTGGTGTGCCTTGGGCGTCCCCAAGCTTAGGCTCTTGCCACTCCTTATTCCATAATCCATCAAATCTTTACCCAAAAACTTGAAAACTTCACAACACAAAACTTAACAGAAAATCTCATGAGCTCCGTTAGTGCAAGAAAACAAACCACCACTTTAAGGTACTGTAATGAACTCATTCTTTATTTATATTGGTGTTAAAACTACTGTATTCCAACTTCTCTATGGTTCATACTCCCGATACTAGCCATAGATTCATAGCAAACAACACACGAAAAATAGAATCTGTCAAAAACAGAAAAGTCTGTAGCAATTTGTAACTCTCGAATACTTCTGGAACCCCAAAAATTCTACCAAATTAGGAAGTCCTAGTTAATTTGTTTATTAATCTTATGCAAAAATAATCAACTGAAAATAACGTTTCTGTGATTTATGAAAATTATTCTCGTGCACACAAAAGTTTTTGTTTTACAGCAAGATCAAATTAACTATTACCGTAGGTTATCCTAAAGGTTTTACTTGGCACAAACACTAATTAAAACACAAAACCACATATAACCATAGGCTAGATGAATTATTTATTATTAAACAGGAACAAAAAGCAAAGAACAAAAATAAAATTGGGTTGCCTCCCAACAAGCGCTATCGTTAACGCCCCTAGCTAGGCATAAAAGCGAGATCTAAGTATTGCCATCTTTGGTATTCAATTCATAGGTGGCTCTCATAATAGATTCATAAGGTAATTTGATTTTCTTCCTAGGAAAGTGTTCCATGCCTTTCCTTAATGGAAATTGGAATCTAATATTTCCTTCTTTCATATCGATAATTGCACCAATCATTCTAAGGAAAGGTCTACCAAGAATAATAGGACATGAAGGATTGCAATATTTATCAAGAACAATAAAATCTATGGGCACATAATTACTATTTGCAATAATAAGAACATCATTAGTCCTTCCCATAGGTTTCTTAATGGTGGAATCCGCAAGGTGGAAGTTTAAAGAGCGATCATCAAATTCACGGAAACCTAGCACATCACACAAAGTTTTTGGAATCGTGGAAACACTAGCACCCAAATCACACAAAGCATAGCATTCATGATCTTTAATTTTAATTTTCTTAGTAGCTTCCCACTCATCATAAAGGTTTCTAGGGATAGAAACTTCTAATTCAAGTTTTACTTCATAAGATTGCATTAAAGCATCAAAAATTTGTTTAGTAAAAGATTTATTTTGACTGTAAGCATCAGGAGAATTTAACACGGATTGCAACAAGGAAATACAATCTATTAGAGAACAATTATCATAATTAAATTCCTTGAAATCCAAAATAGTGGGTTCATTGCTATGTAAAGTTTTGACCTCTTCAATCCCACTTTTACCAATTTTTGCATCAAGATCTAAAAACTTCGAATCATTGGGATGCCTCTTAACTAAAGTCGACTCATCTCTAGTCCTATCATTATCAAGATTCATATTTCAAAACAAATATTTAATAGGAGACACATCAATCACTTTTAGATCTTCATCCCTATTATCATGAAAACTAGAAGAACTCGCTTTTACAGAGCAATCTTTTTTTGCACGCATTCTAGCAGTTCTTTCTTTGCACTCATCAATGGAAATTCTCATGGCTTTGAGGGAATCATTGATATCATGCTTAGGTGTAATAGATCTAAGTTTCAAAGAATCAACATCAAGAGAAATTCTATCCACGTTCCTAGCCAACTCATCAATCATACAAGATTCATGTGTGTCTTTCCAAAAGGTGTGTACAGCAAGGATGATTGTGATAAACTAAAAGGCAAAGACTCAAATCATACAAGATGCTCCAAGCAAAACACATATCATGTGGTGAATAAAATATAGCCTCAAGTAAAGTTACCGATAGACGAAGACGAAAGAGGGGATGCCTTCCGGGGCATCCCCAAGCTTAGGCTTTTGGTTGTCCTTGAATTTTACCTTGGTGTGCCTTGGGCGTCCCCAAGCTTAGGCTCTTACCACTCCTTATTCCATAATCCATCAAATCATTACCCAAAAACTTGAAAACTTCACAACACAAAACTTAACAAAAAATCTCATGAGTTCCGTTAGTGCCAGAAAACAAACCACCACTTTAAGGTACTGTAATGAACTCATTCTTTATTTATATTGGTGTTAAAACTACTGTATTCCAACTTCTCTATGGTTCATACCCCCCGATACTAGCCATAGATTAATAGCAAACAACACACGAAAAAAAGAATCTGTCAAAAACAGAAAAGTCTGTAGCAATCTGTAACTCTCGAATACTTTTGGAACCCCAAATATTCTACCAAATTAGGAAGTCCTAGGTAATTTTTTTATTAATCTTATGCAAAAATAATCAACTGAAAATAACGTTTCTATGATTTATGAAAATTATTCTCGTGCGCGCAAAAGTTTCTGATTTTCAGCAAGATCAAATTAACTATCACCGTAGGTTATCCTAAAGGTTTTACTTGGCACAAACACTAATTAAAACACAAAACCACATATAACCAGAGGCTAGATGAATTATTTATTATTAAACAGGAACAAAAAGCAAACAACAAAAATCAAATTGGGTTGCCTCCCAACAAACGCTATCGTTAACGCCCCTAGCTAGGCATAAAAGCGAGAATAGATCTAAGTATTGCCATCTTTGGTATTCAATTCATAGGTGGCTCTCATAATAGATTCATAAGGTAATTTGATTTTCCTCCTAGGAAAGTGTTCCATGCCTTTCCTTAATGGAAATTGGAATCTAATATTTCCTTCTTTCATATCGATAATTCCACCAATCTTTCTAAGGAAAGGTCTACCAAAAATAATAGGACATGAAGGATTGCAATCTATATCAAGAAGAATAAAATCTACGGGCACATAATTCCTATTTGCAACAATAAGAACATCATTAGTAAGGTTTCTTAATGGTGGAATCCGCAAGGTGCAAGTTTAAAGAGTGATCATCAAATTCATAGAAACCTAACACATCACACAAAGTTTTTGGAGTCGTGGAAACACTAGCACCCAAATCACACAAAGCATAGCATTCATGATCTTTAATTTTAATTTTAATAGCAGGTTCCCACTCATCATAAAGTTTTCTAGGGATAGAAACATCTAATTCAAGTTTTTCTTCATAAGATTGCATTAAAGCATCAAAAATTTGTTTAGTAAAGGCTTTATTCTGACTATAAGCATGAGGAGAATTTAACACGGATTGCAACAAGGAAACACAATCTATTAAAGAACAACTATCATAATTAAATTCCTTGAAATCCAAAATAGTGGGTTCATTGCTATGTAAAGTTTTGACCTCTTCAATCCCACTTTTACCAATTTTTGCATCAAGATCTAAAAATTCCAAATCATTGGGATGCCTCTTAACTAAAGTTGACTCATCTCTAGTCCTATCACTATCAAGATTCATATTGCGAAACGAAGATTTAATAGCAGACACATCAATCACTTTTTGATCTTCATCCCTATTATCATGAAAACTAGAAGAACTCTCTTTTACAAAGCAAACTGTTTTTGCACGCATTCTAGCAGTTCTTTCTTTGCACTCATCAATGTAAATTCTCATGGATTTGAGGGACTCATTGATATCATGCTTAGGTGGAATAGATCTAAGTTTCAAATAATCAACATCAAGAGAAATTCTATCCATGTTCCTAGCCAACTCATCAATCATAAAAGATTCATGTGTGTCTTTCCAAAAGGTGTGTACAGCAAGGATGATTTTGATAAACTAAAAGGCAAAGAATCAAATCATACAAGATGCTCCAAGCAAAACACATATCATGTGGTGAATAAAATATAGCCTCAAGTAAAGTTACCGATAGACGAAGACGAAAGAGGGGATGCCTTCCGGGGCATCCCCAAGCTTAGGCTTTTGGTTGTCCTTGAATTTTACCTTGGTGTGCCTTGGGCGTCCCCAAGCTTAGGCTCTTGCCACTCCTTATTCCATAATCCATCAAATCTTTACCCAAAAACTTGAAAACTTCACAACACAAAACTTAACAGAAAATCTCATGAGCTCCGTTAGTGCAAGAAAACAAACCACCACTTTAAGGTACTGTAATGAACTGATTCTTTATTTATATTGGTGTTAAAACTACTGTATTCCAACTTCTCTATGGTTCATACCCCCGATACTAGCCATAGATTCATAGCAAACAACACACGAAAAACAGAATCTGTCAAAAACAGAAAAGTCTGTAGCAATCTGTAACTCTCGAATACTTCTGGAACCCCAAAAATTCTACCAAATTAGGAAGTTCTAGTTAATTTGTTTATTAATCTTATGCAAAAATAATCAACTGAAAATAACGTTTTTGTGATTTATAAAAATTATTCTCATGCGCGTAAAAGTTTTTGTTTTATAGCAAGATCAAATTAGCTATCACCGTAGGTTATCCTAAAGGTTTTACTTGGCACAAACACTAATTAAAACACAAAACCACATATAACCATAGGCTAGATGAATTATTTATTATTAAACAGGAACAAAAAGCAAAGAACAAAAATAAAATTGGGTTGCCTCCCAACAAGCGCTATCGTTAACGCCCCTAGCTAGGCATAAAAGCGAGAATAGATCTAAGTATTGCCATCTTTGGTATTCAATTCATAGGTGGCTCTCATAATAGATTCATAAGGTAATTTGATTTTCTTCCTAGGAAAGTGTTCCATGCCTTTCCTTAATGGAAATTGGAATCTAATATTTCCTTCTTTCATATCGATAATTACACCAATCATTCTAAGGAAAGGTCTACCAAGAATAATAGGACATGAAGGATTGCAATATTTATCAAGAACAATAAAATCTACGGGCACATAATTACTATTTGCAATAATAAGAACATCATTAGTCCTTCCCATAGGTTTCTTAATGGTGGAATCCGCAAGGTGGAAGTTTAAAGAGCGATCATCAAATTCACGGAAACCTAACACATCACACAAAATTTTTGGAATCGTGGAAACACTAGCACCCAAATCACACAAAGCATAGCATTCATGATCTTTAATTTTAATTTTCTTAGTAGCTTCCCACTCATCATAAAGGTTTCTAGGGATAGAAACTTCTAATTCAAGTTTTACTTCATAAGATTGCATTAAAGCATCAAAAATTTGTTTAGTAAAAGATTTATTTTGACTATAAGCATCAGGAGAATTTAACACGGATTGCAACAAGGAAATACAATCTATTAGAGAACAATTATCATAATTAAATTCCTTGAAATCCAAAATAGTGGGTTCATTGCTATGTAAAGTTTTGACCTCTTCAATCCCACTTTTACCAATTTTTGCATCAAGATCTAAAAACTTCGAATCATTGGGATGCCTCTTAACTAAAGTCGACTCATCTCTAGTCCTATCCTTATCAAGATTCATATTGCAAAACAAAGATTTAATAGGAGACACATCACTCACTTTTAGATCTTCATCCCTATTATCATGAAAACTAGAAGAACTCGCTTTTACAGAGCAATCTTTTTTTGCACGCATTCTAGCAGTTCTTTCTTTGCACTCATCAATGGAAATTCTCATGGCTTTGAGGGAATCATTGATATCATGCTTAGGTGTAATAGATCTAAGTTTCAAAGAATCAACATCAAGAGAAATTCTATCCACGTTCCTAGCCAACTCATCAATCATACAAGATTCATGTGTGTCTTTCCAAAAGGTGTGTACAACAAGGATGATTGTGATAAACTAAAAGGCAAAGACTCAAATCATACAAGATGCTCCAAGCAAAACACATATCATGTGGTGAATAAAATATAGCCTCAAGTAAAGTTACCGATAGACGAAGACGAAAGAGGGGATGCCTTCCGGGGCATCCCCAAGCTTAGGCTTTTGGTTGTCCTTGAATTTTACTTTGGTGTGCCTTGGGCGTCCCCAAGCTTAGGCTCTTACCACTCCTTATTCCATAATCCATCAAATCATTACCCAAAAACTTGAAAACTTCACAACACAAAACTTAACAGAAAATCTCATGAGTTCCGTTAGTGCAAGAAAACAAACCACCACTTTAAGGTACTGTAATGAACTCATTCTTTATTTATATTGGTGTTAAAACTACTGTATTCCAACTTCTCTATGGTTCATACCCCCCAATACTAGCCATAGATTAATAGCAAACAACACACAAAAAACAGAATCTGTCAAAAACAGAAAAGTCTGTAGCAATCTGTAACTCTCGAATACTTTTGGAACCCCAAATATTCTACCAAATTAGGAAGTCCTAGGTAATTTTTTTATTAATCTTATGCAAAAATAATCAACTGAAAATAATGTTTCTATGATTTATGAAAATTATTCTCGTGCGCGCAAAAGTTTCTGATTTTCAGCAAGATCAAATTAACTATCACCGTAGGTTATCCTAAAGGTTTTACTTGGCACAAACACTAATTAAAACACAAAACCACATATAACCAGAGGTTAGATGAATTATTTATTATTAAACAGGAACAAAAAGCAAACAACAAAAATCAAATTGGGTTGCCTCCCAACAAACGCTATCGTTAACGCCCCTAGCTAGGCATAAAAGCGAGAATAGATCTAAGTATTGCCATCTTTGGTATTCAATTCATAGGTGGCTCTCATAATAGATTCATAAGGTAATTTGATTTTCCTCCTAGGAAAGTGTTCCATGCCTTTCCTTAATGGAAATTGGAATCTAATATTTCCTTCTTTCATATCGATAATTCCACCAATCTTTCTAAGGAAAGGTCTACCAAAAATAATAGGACATGAAGGATTGCAATCTATATCAAGAACAATAAAATCTACGGGCACATAATTCCTATTTGCAACAATAAGAACATCATTAGTAAGGTTTCTTAATGGTGGAATCCGCAAGGTGCAAGTTTAAAGAGTGATCATCAAATTCATAGAAACCTAACACATCACACAAAGTTTTTGGAGTCGTGGAAACACTAGCACCCAAATCACACAAAGCATAGCATTCATGATCTTTAATTTTAATTTTAATAGCAGGTTCCCACTCATCATAAAGTTTTCTAGGGATAGAAACATCTAATTCAAGTTTTTCTTCATAAGATTGCATTAAAGCATCAAAAATTTGTTTAGTAAAAGCTTTATTCTGACTATAAGCATGAGGAGAATTTAACACGGATTGCAACAAGGAAACACAATCTATTAAAGAACAACTATCATAATTAAATTCCTTGAAATCCAAAATAGTGGGTTCATTGCTATGTAAAGTTTTGACCTCTTCAATCCCACTTTTACCAATTTTTGCATCAAGATCTAAAAATTCCAAATCATTGGGATGCCTCTTAACTAAAGTTGACTCATCTCTAGTCCTATCACTATCAAGATTCATATTGCGAAACGAAGATTTAATAGCAGACACATCAATCACTTTTAGATCTTCATCCCTATTATCATGAAAACTAGAAGAACTCTCTTTTACAAAGCAATCTGTTTTTGCACGCATTCTAGCAATTCTTTCTTTGCACTCATCAATGTAAATTCTCATGGATTTGAGGGACTCATTGATATCATGCTTAGGTGGAATAGATCTAAGTTTCAAAGAATCAACATCAAGAGAAATTCTATCCATGTTCCTAGCCAACTCATCAATCATAAAAGATTCATGTGTGTCTTTCCAAAAGGTGTGTACAGCAAGCATGATTTTGATAAACTAAAAGGCAAAGAATCAAATCATACAAGATGCTCCAAGCAAAACACATATCATGTGGTGAATAAAAATATAGCCTCAAGTAAAGTTACCGATAGACGAAGACGAAAGAGGGGATGCCTTCCGGGGCATCCCCAAGCTTAGGCTTTTGGTTGTCCTTGAATTTTACCTTGGTGTGCCTTGGGCGTCCCCAAGCTTATGCTCTTGCCACTCCTTATTCCATAATCCATCAAATCTTTACCCAAAAACTTGAAAACTTCACAACACAAAACTTAACAGAAAATCTCATGAGCTCCGTTAGTGCAAGAAAACCAACCACCACTTTAAGGTACTGTAATGAACTGATTCTTTATTTATATTGGTGTTAAAACTACTGTATTCCAACTTCTCTATGGTTCATACCCCCGATACTAGCCATAGATTCATAGCAAACAACACACGAAAAACAGAATCTGTCAAAAACAGAAAAGTCTGTAGCAATTTGTAACTCTCGAATACTTCTGGAACCCCAAAAATTCTACCAAATTAGGAAGTCCTAGTTAATTTGTTTATTAATCTTATGCAAAAATAATCAACTGAAAATAACGTTTCTGTGATTTATAAAAATTATTCTCGTGCGCGCAAAAGTTTTTGTTTTATAGCAAGATCAAATTAACTATCACCGTAGGTTACACTAAAGGTTTTACTTGGCACAAACACTAGTTAAAACACAAAACCACATATAACCATAGGCTAGATGAATTATTTATTATTAAACAATAACAAAAAGCAAAGAACAAAAATAAAATTGGGTTGCCTCCCAACAAGCGCTATCGTTAACGCCCCTAGCTAGGCATAAAAGCAAGAATAGATCTAAGTATTGCCATCTTTGGTATTCAATTCATAGGTGGCTCTCATAATAGATTCATAAGGTAATTTGATTTTCTTCCTAGGAAAGTGTTCCATGCCTTTCCTTAATGGAAATTGGAATCTAATATTTCCTTCTTTCATATCGATAATTGCACCAATCGTTCTAAGGAAAGGTCTACCAAGAATAATAGGACATGAAGGATTGCAATCTTTATCAAGAACAATAAAATCTACGGGCACATAATTCCTATTTGCAATAATAAGAATATCATTAGTCCTTCCCATAGGTTTCTTAATGGTGGAATCCGCAAGGTGCAAGTTTAAAGAGCGATCATCAAATTCACGGAAACCTAACACATCACACAAAGTTTTTGGAATCGTGGAAACACTAGCACCCAAATCATACAAAGCATAGCATTCATGATCTTTAATTTTAATTTTAATAGCAGGTTCCCACTCATCATAAAGTTTTCTAGGGATAGAAACTTCTAATTCAAGTTTTTCTTCATAAGATTGCATTAAAGCATCAAAAATTTGTTTAGTAAAAGCTTTATTCTGACTATAAGCATGAGGAGAATTTAACACGGATTGCAACAAGGAAATACAATCTATTAAAGAACAATTATCATAATTAAATTTCTTGAAATCCAAAATAGTGGGTTCATTGCTATGTAAAGTTTTGACCTCTTCAATCCCACTTTTACCAATTTTTGCATCAAGATCTAAAAATTCTGAATCATTGGGATGCCTCTTAACTAAAGTTGACTCATCTCTAGTCCTATCATTATCAAGATTCATATTGCAAAACAAAGATTTAATAGGAGACACATCAATCACTTTTAGATCTTCATCCCTATTATCATGAAAACTAGAAGAACTCGCTTTTACCAAGCAATCTTTTTTTGCACGCATTCTAGCAGTTCTTTCTTTGCACTCATCAATGTAAATTCTCATGGATTTGAGGGACTCATTGATATCATGCTTAGGTGGAATAGATCTAAGTTTCAAAGAATCAACATCAAGAGAAATTCTATCCATGTTCCTAGCCAACTCATCAATCATACAAGATTCATGTGTGTCTTTCCAAAAGGTGTGTACAGCAAGGATGATTGTGATAAACTAAAAGGCAAAGACTCAAATCATACAAGATGCTCCAAGCAAAACACATATCATGTGGTGAATAAAAATATAGCCTCAAGTAAAGTTACCGGTAGATGAAGACGAAAGAGGGGATGCCTTCCGGGGCATCCCCAAGCTTAGGCTTTTGGTTGTCCTTGAATTTTACCTTGGTGTGCCTTGGGCGTCCCCAAGCTTAGGCTCTTGCCACTCCTTATTCCATAATCCATCAAATCTTTACCCAAAAACTTGAAAACTTCACAACACAAAACTTAACAGAAAATCTCATGAGCTCCGTTAGTGCAAGAAAACAAACCACAACTTTAAGGTACTGTAATGAACTCATTCTTTATTTATATTGGTGTTAAAACTACTGTATTCCAACTTGTCTATGGTTCATACCCCCCGATACTAGCCATAGATTCATAGCAAACAACACACGAAAAACACAATCTGTCAAAAACAGAAGAGTCTGTAGCAATCTGTAACTCTCGAATACTTCTGGAACCCCAAAAATTCTACCAAATTATGAAGTCCTAGGTAATTTGCTTATTAATATTATGCAAAAATAATCAACTGAAAATAACGCTTCTGTGATTTATGAAAATTATTCTCGTGCGCGCAAAAGTTTTTGTTTTCCAGCAAGATCAAATTAAATATCACCGTAGGTTATCCTAAAGGTTTTACTTGGCACAAACACTAATTAAAACACGAAACCACATATAACCAGAGGCTAGATGAATTATTTATTATTAAACAGGAACAAAAAGCAAAGAACAAAAATAAAATTGGGTTGCCTCCCAACAAGCGCTATCGTTAACGCCCCTAGCTAGGCATAAAAGCGAAAATAGATCTAAGTATTGCCATCTTTGGTATTCAATTCATAGGTGGCTCTCATAATAGATTCATAAGGTAATTTGATTTTCTTCCTAGGAAAGTGTTCCATGCCTTTCCTTAATGGAAATTGGAATCTAATATTTCCTTCTTTCATATCGATAATTGCACCAATTGTTCTAAGGAAAGGTCTACCAAGAATAATAGGACATGAAGGATTGTGATCTATATCCAGAACAATAAAATCTACGGTCACATAATTCCTATTTGCAACAATAAGAACATCATTAGTCCTTCCCATAGGTTTCTTAATGGTGGAATCCGCAAGGTGCAAGTTTAAAGAGCGATCATCAAATTCACGGAAACCTAACACATCACACAAAGTTTTTGGAATCGTGGAAACACTAGCACCCAAATCACACAAATCATAGCATTCATGATCTTTAATATTAATTTTAATAGTAGGTTCCCACTCATCATAAAGTTTTCTAGGGATAGGAACTTCTAATTCAAGTTTTTCTTCATAAGATTGCATTAAAGCATCAAAAATTTGTTTAGTAAAAGATTTATTTTGACTATAAGCATGAGGAGAATTTAACACAGATTACAACAAGGAAATACAATCTATTAAAGAACAATTATCATAATTAAATTCCTTGAAATCCAAAATAGTGGGTTCATTGCTATGTAAAGTTTTGACCTCTTCAATCCCACTTTTACCAATTTTTGCATCAAGATACAAAAACTCCGAATCATTGGGATGCCTCTTAATTAAAGTTGACTCATCTCTAGTACTATCATTATCAAGATTCATATTGCAAAACAAAGATTTAATAGGATACACATCAATCACTTTTAGATCTTCATCTCTATTATCATGAAAACTAGAAGAACTCGCTTTTATAAAGCAATCTTTTTTTGCACGCATTCTAGCAGTTCTTTCTTTGCACTCATCAATGGAAATTCTCATGGCTTTGAGGGACTCATTGATGTCATGCTTAGGTGCAATAGATCTTTGTTTCAAAGAATCAACATCAAGAGAAATGCTATCCACGTTCCTAGCCAACTCATCAATCTTTGGCAATTTTTCTTCAAGCAAAGCATTGAAATTCTTTTTGGAAATCATAAACTCTTTAACACTAATCTCAAAATCAGAGGGCAACTTATTAAGATTTCCATAAGAGTTGTTGTAGGAATTACCATAATTATTAGAGGAATTACTAGGGAACGACCTAGGATTAAAGTTTCCTCTATAAGTGTTGTTATCAAAATTGTTCCTACCAACAAAATTCACATCCATAGATTCATTATGATTCTCAGTCAAAGTGGATAAAGGCATATCATTAGGATAAGAGGAAACACTCTTATTAGCAAACAATTTCATAAGTTCATCCATCTTTCCACTCAAAACATTAATCTCTTCTATCGCATGAACCTTTTTACTAGTAGATCTTTCGGTGTGCCATTGAGAATAATTAATCTTAATATTATCTAGGAGTTTAGTAGCTTCTCCTAAAGTGATTTCCATAAAAGTGCCTCCCGCGGCCGAATCTAAAAGATTTCTAGAAGCAAAATTCAATCCGGCATAAATTTTTTGTATAATCATCCATAAATTCAAACCATGTGTAGGGCAATTACGTATCATCAATTTCATTCTCTCCCAAGCTTGTGCAACATGTTCGTGATCAAGTTGCTTAAAATTCATAATATCGTTTCTAAGAGAGATGATCTTAGCGGGAGGAAAATACTTAGAGATAAAAGCATCTTTGCACTTATTCCATGAATCAATACTATTTTTAGGCAAAGACGAAAACCAAGTTTTAGCACGATCTCTAAGTGAAAACGGAAAATAGCTTCAATTTAACAATATCATTATCCACATCTTTCCTATTTTGCATATCGCACAAAGCAACAAAGTTGTTTAGATGTGTAGCGACATCTTCACTAGGAAGGCCAGAGAATTGATCTTTCATGACAAGATTCAACAAAGCAGCATTAATTTCGCAAGATTCGGCATCGGTACGAACCTTTTTTCTAAGGTTTTCATTATAAGCACATGATCTAAATATCGTAAATGCATTATGTCTTCTTGATTAAAAAGGATCGCCTCTATGGGAGGACAACCAGCGTCCACCCTATAGTGCGCAAAAATTTCTTTGGCTTCTTTCATTATAGATCTGAACTCATGTGCCAAAAACATAGTAGTTGCACGCTTAACAAAAGAATGCTCAATATTGGAAAATTCTAGGAAAATCTTTTGTATGCAAGGATGCATATGAATAAACTGTTTTTCAAGTTCAACTATAAGCAAGGATATAGCATCCGCAAGACTACTAGTTCTATGAAGAATAGATCCACCCATAGTGGGCAAAGAACCAGCACAAGTAAAGAAATCTTGAATAACCCCTTTCCCAATAATATTACCACTACCGATTCTAAACCTTTTAGTGTGTAAGATAGTGGGTTCTTCAGCAAGATCATCAAAAGCATCAAAGTTTCCCACGTTATTACTATTGTCCTTATCAACGATAACCTCTCCAGTTTCACACATAGCGGCATCAAATACCACAAGGAGCAAGCAAAAAGAGACGAACGGATAAAAGGGCGGATAAAATGGCAAGGGTGAAGTGGGGGAGAGGAAAACGAGAGGCAAATGGCAAATAATGTAGTGCGAGGGATAAGAGTTTGTGATGGGTACTTGGTATGTCTTGACTTGTGCGTAGACTCCCTGGCAACGGCGCCAGAAATCCTTCTTGCTACCTCTTGAGCATGCGTTGGTTTTCCCTTGAAGAGGAAAGGGTGATGCAGCAAAGTAGCGTAAGTATTTCCCTCGTTTTTTTATAACCAAGGTATCAATCCAGTAGGAGGCTACACTCAAATCCCTCATACCTGCACAAACAAATAAGAACCTTGTAACCAACGCGATAAAGGGGTTGTCAATCCCTTCATGGCCACTTGCAAAAGTGAGATCTGATAGAGATAATAAGATAAATATTTTTGGTATTTTTATGATATAGATTGGAAAGTAAAGATTGCAAGATAAAATAGATCGGAAACTTATGATAGAAAATAGACCCGGGGGCCATAGGTTTCACCAGCGGCTTCTCTCAAGATAGCATAAGTATTACGGTGGGTGAACAAATTACTGTCAAGCAATTGATATAAAAGTGCATAGTTATGACAATATCTAGGCATGATCATGTACATAGGCATCACGTCCGCGACAAGTAGATCAAAACGATTCTGCATCTACTACTATTACTCCACACATCAACCGCTATCCAACATGTATCTAGAGTATTAAGTTCATAAGAACAGAGTAACACATTAGGCAAGATGACATGATGTAGAGGGATAAACTCAAGCAATATGATATAAAGCCCATCTTTTTATCCTCGATGGCAACAATACAATACGTGCCTTGCTGCCCCTGCTGTCACTGGGAAAGGACACCGCAAGATTGAACCCAAAGCTAAGCACTTCTCCCATTGCATGAAAGATCAATCTAGTAGGCCAAACCAAACTAATAATTCGAAGAGACTTGCAAAGATAACAAATCATACATAAAAGAATTCAGAGGAGATTCAAATATTGTTCATAGATAATCTTGATCATAAACCCACAATTCATCGGATCTCGACAAACACACCGCAAATAGTATTACATCGAATAGATCTCCTAGAAGATCAAGGAGAACTTTGTATTGAGATCCAAAGAGAGAGAAGAAGCCATCTAGCTAATAACTATGGACCGGAAGGTCTGAGATAAACTACTCACACTTCATCGGAGAGGCTATGGTGTTGATGTAGAAGCCCTCCGTGATCGATTCCCCCTCCAGCGGAGCGTCGAAAAAGGCCCCAAGATGGGATCTCACGGGTACAAAAGGTTGTGGCGGTGGAAATAGGGTTTCGTGGTGCTCCTAGATGTTTTCGGGGTATATGAGTATATATAGGCGAAGGAAGTAGGTCGGTGGAGCCACGAGGGGCCCACGAGGGTGGGGGCGCGCCTACCCCCCTGGGCGCGCCCTCCTGCCTCGTGGCCGCCTTGTTGCTTCCTTGACGTCTACTCCAAGTCTCCTGGATTGCGTTTGTTCCAAAAACGATTCTCCCGAAGGTTTCATTCCGTTTGGACTCCGTTTGATATTCCTTTTCTGCGAAACACTGAAATAGGCAAAAAACAACAATTTGCACTTGGCCTCCGATTAATAGGTTAGTCCCAAAAATAATATAAAAGTGCATAATAAAGCCCATTAAACATCCAAAATAGATAATATAATAGCATGGAACAATAAAAAATTATAGATATGTTGGAGACGTATCAGGCACCACCCATCTGTTATCTAGAAGATGACAACGGACCTTAGCGTTACGACCATTGTCCTGCCGTCGATAGACCGGGTATGAATCCTTCCCCTGTAAGGTGTTCTAGTTGAACGGCCGTGGGTACTTGCTCTTGCACTTCAAGTCTTGCATGCACACATTTTTGGGATTTAGATTACCGCATGAATCGTGCATCATATTCTTCACGACCATGGAATAGAGCTCTGGATACTTATGCTTGTCCGGGAGCTCTGCAGATATGAGGCGGTCATACTGCTTTGGCACCACAAGTTTATAATTTGGATTCATGATCAATAGGAAGTGTGCATGGGGGGCATCTTCTGGAACTCGATGACATACACATGCACTACCACAACACCCAGGATGTGCTTCTTGAACAACATCTCTTTCATAGTCTCCAGCTTGGCACTGAACATGCGTGCGATGAAATCTGGTCAGTCCTGGGGTGTCTGTCTAGGAATCAGCTCATTCAGTATCTCCTCCTAGCTAGGGTTGCATGTCATAGTCAAAAAGATGTCAGGCTTCCCATACGTCTGCACCAATGCCATGGCGTCCATATGCCTCTGCTTCATGTCTCGGCCGCATCCCTGATGTGTCCCTAGGAGCACGATCCTCTTGCCAATAGCGCTCGCTTGCATCTCCCCAACTGCGATGCTATCCACAAGGCCTTGGTATAGATCGACACGTATCTGCGTCTAGTGGTCCCTGATCCACTTCAGCCTACAACCCTCAATCTTGATGAACATGTCGACATCCCACTGCTGGAACAGGCGTGCTCCGTGAAGTATGGGGTTGAATATTGCAAAGCGCGTCTGTGTCGGGGAAACCGATCACTTATGGGGTCCCAAGGATCCCTCCAACATTCGGTGGGGGTTAGTTGCATGAAGAGCAGGTCAAGCCGTTAGCACACAAAGGATTTTTATCCAGGTTCGGGCAGCAAGGATGCGTAATACCCTAGTCCTGCTTTGTCTGGTTATATGTGTGTTCTTGAGCTTTTGAACTAGCTACGGTGCGTGCTTTGTCCAAAAGTCCGAATCCTCTCTCTGTGCGCCTCGGGCCTCCTTTTATACACAAAGGGGTTGCCACAATGGCACACAGGAGGTGGCAAGCTACAGTGGTACTGTCAGGACCCCGACTCGATGTCACATCGATCTAGCTTGTAACACCCCACATCACTTTGCGGCCTCACGCACGGTATCCCCACGGGTGTCGCCTTACCTTTGCCCGGGACCGTTTGCGCCTTTTGGCTCACGTATATGATAGTGTCGCTAGCATCCATATGATAAAGAGCCCGGGCTGACATGACTAGTCGTAAGCCCAAAGTGGCACAGTGCTTGCAGGGACAGGCATCCATGACCCAGCAACGAACGTGTCGGTCATCAGCAAGTGGGTCCGGGCTGTAGCACTGGGCTAGCAGGACTCCGGTACTCAATGCGTGACATTTCCCCGAAGGGACAGACACAGGAACGAAGAAGGACACATGCCGGCCAGCCTAAGTGTTCTAGAGCAGTAGCAAGCTACCATGGCTCAGTGTAACACTAGGAGACATTTCCCGGTAAGAGAGGCTACTAAGGATAAACAACTAGGTAGTCAGATCCCACACATACCAAGCATTTCAATCATACACACAATATGCTCGATATGTGCAAACACAACAAGGCATCAGAACATGACTCTATGACACAAGTACTTTATTTAAGGCTCAGAGAGCCATACATAACATACACGAAGGTACGGGTCACACGACCCAGCATTCAAGTCATACAGTCATACAAACCAGCAGCGGAAGTAACTTGTCTGAGTACAGACAACTAGTAAAATAAAAGAGGCTTGGAAAGCCTAGCTATACTACGTGGTCCTTCACAAGCTCAGGATCACCACCTGGGCCTTAGCCTACTCATTGATGTCAACGTCTACGTAGAACCCATCAGAAGGGGTTGCAGCGTCTTCAGTAAAAATGTAAATTATAGCAACATGAGTACAAAGGTACTCAGCAAGACTTACATTAGATCCTACATACATGCATATTATCATGAAGGGTTGGTGGAGTTATTGTAGCAAGCCAGCTTTGACTCTTGGCTAGGCTAACCTATGAGACTCCAACTTGAAAAGGTTTTGCGTACACGAGTCCACTACTCACCACTTCAATACACTACCGAGGATCCACCTCCGTCTTCCTACGGAAGAGCCATCCTCGGCACTCACACTTATCTTGAAGCTTTTAGTAGTTTCCATTTACTTGTCTATGAACTGTATAGGCAACCAAGTAGTCCTTTACCGCGGACGCGGCTATTCGAATAGATCATGATAACCCTGCAGGGGTGTACTTCTTCATACATGTTTCCACCACTTAGCGTCTGCACACGACATGTGCTCGGCAGACTTCAAGCGAAAGCCGACGTGGGTGTAGACCACGACCTACCTAAACACTTAAGCCTCTAGTCCAGGTTTATCGCCTATCCAGGTTCCATCCGCAGGGAGTCCGTCCGAGGTTTCCCATACGGCCCCGAACGATGTGAACAGGGTTCCCGAGATACCTAACGGGTATTCGGTACACCCGGCCACGTACCTACCGCATCACAGCCCACCCCTACGGTCAGCGCTGTCCACGGCCTCCAGTAGGCTACAAACACCAGAAACTACTTGCAACTCCTGGACAGAGAGCTAGGGTGAATAAGAAGTCGAGCGGGGTCATATTTCAGGGCCCAATGCATGGTAGTAGCTGTATCTTAAATCACACATACAGATCTCAGTGCTTAAGGTCGGCTTCAATGAAACAACCCACCATGTACTCCTACATGGCCTCTCATCGATACCTTTACCAAATCGTGTTCACCACACCACTCTCATTACCGACATAATCATTTCACTCTAGCCCATCACCCGGATGAACCAGACCTGACACGACTCTAAGCATAGCAGGCATAGCAAGGTAGGAACAACACATACATATGGCTCAATCAACTCCTACACATGCTAGTGGGTTTCATCTAGTTACTGTGGCAATGACAGGTCATGCAGAGGAAATGGGTTCAACTACCGTAGCACACAGCAGTTTGAAACGCGTTGTCTTAATGCAGTAAAAGAGAGCAGGAGCGAGAACATGGGATTGTATCGATATGATCAAATGGTTGGTTGCTTGCCTGATGGTTCGATGCACTGATACGGTTCTTCGTTAGGGTAATCACGGTACTCCTCGGGGGCAGAACCTGCCGCAAGAACACCGATACACAACCATCACCAAACAATGTGCAACAATATGATGCATGCATGAAACATAGCAATATGAGTGTGTTGGGCTAATGCAACTAAGACCAGAAGGGTTTGTACCAATTTGAATCAAAGATTCAAATTTCAAACTCAAACATGGCCTTATAAAATGCTTTTCCTTGTTCTGCATTAAACATCAGGTTAACTTGTTTAATCATGCATGAAAATAGTACAGATGGATAGATTGGATTTTTCCGATCATTTTTCATATATAATTTGTCTGATTTGGAGTTACAGAATAAAAGTTATGAATTTTTGAAGTTTAAACTATATTCTGGAATTTCCTATATTAGATTAATTCCAGAAAATCAATTATTGCGTCAGCCTGACGTCAGTGTGACGTCAGCAGGTCAACGGAACACGTCCGGGTCAAACCTGACAGTGGGTCCCGCGTGTCATTGTGATTAGATTAATTAAAGTTTAATTAAAACTAAACCTGTTTAATTAACAGGGCTGGGCCCCACCTGTCATTGACTCAGGGGAGTCAACCAGGGCCCACCCGTGGTCAAACCCGGGTCGGCTGCACCGGCGTTTAGCCGCCGGCGAGCCCGACGCGGCGGCGAAAGTGGTTTTGGCCGTTTCGGCCACCAAATGGGTCGCGGAGACCACCGGAGTGGAGCTGAGGACGAGCCGCATCTCTTGGTGGAGTCCGTTGGGGTCGGGGTGGCCGGAGTTGGCGCCGGCGACGACTTTGGCGGCCACCGGGGTTCGGCCGAAGACGAACTTGACGCTAGAGGGGTCGGTGAGGCTCGGGGAGTGGCTAGCTAGGTGCTAAGTGACACGGTGAGCATGATGGACACCGTGGAGTGGTCGGAGGGTGACCGGGAGCACGTCGGCGACGAGCTCCACGGCGGTGGGTGCGGTTGAGCTCCGGGAGGTCGCTACACAGCTCG
>NC_041383.1:280276572-280294666 GCF_002162155.2 Triticum dicoccoides
CGTCGGCCATGGCGGGGGAGCGCGAGGGGGAGGAGCTGGAGAGGAGAGGGGGTGTCTGGGGGGTTCGGGGGAGCGAGGGAGGCCGGTCCACGACGTCACCGGGCGAGGGGAGCGGCGAGGTGGCGAGCAGGTGCGTGGCGCGCGCTGCGGTCGCCGTCGGGCACCTGCCTGCCTGCCTGGCCGGCAAGCAGCTCGCTGGAGCGGCGCTGGGCTGGGCCGGCAGGTGGGCCGGGTGCTGGGCGCCAGGTAAGTTTTTTCCATTTCTTTCTGTTTTCTGTTTTTTTAATACTTCTGCAACTTTGTTGAATTAAATAAAATACTTAGGCAACTCCTAAAATTACCAAACTACTCCTGGTCCATAGTTGGATTATTTCCAACATGAAACATTTTAGTTTGGAGATATTTGAGCATTTAAATATTTTATATAATTTTAAATGCCCAAATTCAAATATTTATGATTTAATTCAAAAACCCTAAGATGGCCTAGGAAAATGTGCACCACTTTTGGCAGAGGTTCTGAACCAAGACAAAAATGATGGGCATTTTAGAAGGGCATTTCAGGTTCATTGAAAAAGTTTTTAGTAAACCCTAGTTGGTTTCAGAGGGGACTGGGGGTTCTGTCATCCCCATTTTAGGTTTCTGGTGAAGGAATAAACATGATGCAACACTCTAATGCATGACTAGCTAGGGTGTGACAACTCACCCCCACTCAAAAGAATCTCGTCCCGAGATTTGGGTTCCTCCGGGAAGAAGGCGGGATACTCGAGTCGAAGACGATCCTCCCTTTCCCAAGTTGCTTCATCCTCAGAATGGTGCGACCATTGAACATTGAGAAACTTGATATTATGACGTCGAGTGGTACGCTCGGCCTGATCGAGGATACGAATGGGGTACTCTCGATATGTAAGATTATCTTGGAGATCAAGCGTTTCGTAGTCCACTCCACGGATAGGATCCGAGAAGCAACGCCTGAGTTGAGAAACGTGGAAGACATCGTGGACTCTGGAGAGGTGCGGAGGTAGTTCCAACTGGTAGGCAACTTCTCCTCGTTTAGCGAGAATGCGAAAAGGTCCAATGTAACGAGGAGCCAATTTGCCTTTGATACCAAAACGATGGGTTCCCTTCAGAGGGTTAACCCGAAGGTAAGCCTTCTCGTCAACCTCGAAAGTCATAGCCTTATGTTTTCGGTCATATTGACTCTTTTGACGAGATTGGGCTGTTTTCAATTTTTCACGAACGATGCGAACTTGCTCTTCTGCTTCATGAATCATATCCGGGCCAAAGAATTGTCTTTCCCCGGTCTCTGACCAGTTAAGGGGTGTTCGACAACGTCGTCCATAGAGAACTTCAAAAGGGGCTTTACCCAAGCTAGATTGATAGCTGTTGTTGTAAGCAAATTCGGCAAATGGAAGGCATTTCTCCCACTCCATTCCGAAAGAGATAACAGAGGCTCGAAGCATGTCTTCTAGAATCTGGTTGACGCGTTCTACTTGACCACTCGATTGAGGGTGAAAAGCGGTGCTAAAGGAAAGGCGGGTTCCCATAGCGTTTTGGAAACTTTCCCAAAATCGAGAGGTGAAAAGATTTCCTCGATCCGAGTTAATTTCCAAAGGAACACCATGGAGAGACACTATTCGGGAGATGTATAGGTCTGCCAGCTGACTAGCGGTTATACTCTCACGAACAGGTAAGAAATGGGCCACTTTGGAAAGACGATCGACAACGACAAAGATAGCATTATTCCCTCTCTTGGTCCTGGGAAAACCGGTAATGAAATCCATACCAATTTTATCCCATTTCCATTCAGGAATAGCTAGGGGCTGAAGGGTGCCAGCAGGCCGTTGATGCTCTGCTTTTACACGACGACAGACGTCGCAATTAGCAATATACTGAGCAATTTCTCTCTTCATCCTAGTCCACCAGAACCTCTGGCGTAGGTCCTGATACATCTTAGTACTACCGGGATGAATGGTGAGAGGAGATTCATGAGCCTCCTTAAGGATCAACTGTCGTAGATGCTGGTTCTTGGGAACCACTAAACGGTTCCCAAAGTACACAACACCATGATCATTTGTGGAGAAACAACTAGCACCTTCGCTAGCAATGTTCTCCTTGATTTTAGATATTCCCTTATCTCGCTTTTGGGCAGCGATGATTTGATCCGTAAGAGTAGGTTTCGCTACCAAGGTGGAAAGAAATCCTTGAGGAACAATGTGAAGGTTAAGCTTCCGAAATTCCTCATGGAGAAGCGGTTGACTTTGTTGTAACATCAGGTTGTTACAATAAGATTTACGACTTAGTGCATCAGCCATGACGTTGGCTTTCCCTGGGTTGTAAGTTATTCCTAAGTCGAAATCTGTGATCAACTCGACCCAACGTCTTTGCCTGAGATTCAAATCCGGTTGGGTGAAAATGTACTTCAGACTTTGGTGATCAGTGAATATTTCGCAACGGTTACCGAGGAGGTAATGTCGCCAGGTCTTAAGTGCATAGACTACGGCTGCAAGCTCTAGATCATGAGTAGGATAATTCTCCTCATGTGGGTGCAATTGCCGTGAAGCGTAAGCAATTACGTGTCGATCTTGCATGAGAATGCAACCTAGTCCTTGTCGCGAGGCGTCGCAGTAGATAACAAAGTCCTTAGAGAAGTCTGGCGGTACCAAAATGGGAGCAGAAGTCAGGCGTCTTTTCAGTTCCTGAAAGCTGTGCTCACATTGTGGAGTCCATTCAAACTTTTTATCCTTCTTAAGGAGTTCGGTTAGAGGTTTAGCAACTTTGGAGAAGTTCTCGACAAAGCGACGACAGTAGCTCGCTAGGCCATGGAAACTCCGAACTTGCTTGACCGTTTCAGGTGTAGTCCAATTAAGGACGGCTTGAACTCGCTCAGGGTTAACAGCAATACCTTTACCAGATATTACATGACCCAGATAGGTCACTTCTGACAACCAAAATTCACATTTGGAAAACTTGGCATAAAGGCGGTGCTCTCGAAGTTTCTTCAACACTAGCCTTAGATGTTCGGCATGTTCTTCCTCGTTCTTGGAGTAGATGAGTATATCATCTAGGTAAACCACAACGAATTTATCCAAATACTCCATGAAGATTGAGTTCATTAACCGAGAAAAGGTGGCTGGAGCGTTGGTTAAACCGAAAGACATGACGGTGTACTCGTATTGGCCATAACGAGTAACAAAGGCCGTTTTAGGAATGTCCCCGTTTCTGATTTTGATTTGATGGTAGCCCAACCTCAAATCCATCTTGGAGAAGACTGAGGATCCAGCGAGCTGATCATACAGGTCGTTGATCCTGGGAAGCGGATATTTGTTCTTGATTGTGACCAAATTGACAGGTCGATAATCTACAACCATCCGGTCCGTACCATCCTTCTTCTTGACGAAGAGGACGGGGCAAGCCCACGGAGATGAACTAGGTCGGATGAAACCCTTTTTCAAGGACTCATCGAGTTGTTTCTTAAGCTCGGCTAGTTCTAGTGGTGCCATCTTATAGGGTCTTCTAGCAATCGGAACGGTTCCTGGAATGAGGTCTATTACGAACTCAACATCCCTGTCAGGTGGAACACCTGGCAATTCCTCTGGGAAGACATCCGGGAAGTCACGGACTACCGGAACGTCCTCAAGGTCTGGCAAAGGGCTGGCGTTAAGAGAATATAACTGTAGCTCGGCTAGTCGGGTCAAGACATTGACTATCTTCCCCTAAGGATGAGTGAGTTGAACAGTCCTAGAGAAGCAATCAATTTTGGCATGATGAGCTGACATCCAGTCCATACCCAAAATGATATTAATATCTGAAAATTTGAGAGCTATCAAAGATGCAAGGAAAACAAGTCTGTCGACTTGGATTTCATTTCCATAACTTACCCTGGAGGTCTGCCATCTAGAACCCGGAGTAGAAATTTCCATAGTGGATGGCATGTTACAGAATGCGGTGTTATGCAAACGAGCATAGTTCTCGGATATAAATGAATGAGAGGCTCCTGTATCGAAAAGAACAGATGCCGGGTGGCAATTAACAAGGAGCGTACCGAGAACGACGTTGGGATCCTCTTGAGCTTCTTCGGCAGAGATACAGTTGACATGGCCACGTGTAGCGGTGGCCGGCTTGGCGTGGAACACTTTCCCTGTCGGCTTGCCACGGCCAACAGCTTTAGCAGATTGGTTGGGGTTGGTCTGGGGACACTCACGCATATAGTGACCAGATTCCCCACACTTGAAACAAGTTACGGAACTGGTACGTGGAGCAGCATTGTTGGTTGGACCACCATAGGGCTTGGCTGGTGCAGACTGTTGAACGGGGCGAGGCACCTGGAAGGATGGCCTCGGTGTGAACCTGGGTGGCAGGGCAGTGTTGGGCACCCACACGCGGCGCTTCTGAGGACCAGCACCGGATGAGGAACCCACGTCACGGCCATGCTTGCGTGTTGCGTCATAATCAGTCTGACCAGTCTCAGCACTGATGGCCTTGTTAACAAGCTTCTGAAAAGATGTGCACTCATGCAGACGGAGGTCGCGGCGAAGCTCAGGACTAAGCCCCTTACGGAACCTTGCTTGCTTCTTGGCATCAGTAGAAACTTCCTCAGTTGCATATCGTGCGAGGTTACCGAACTCCCTGCTGTAAGCATCCACAGAGAGTCGGCCCTGAGTGAAACTGCAAAATTCCTCACGTTTACGGTCCATGAGACCCTCCGGAATGTGATGTTCACGGAAAGCCTCGCTGAATTTAGCCCAAGTAGTGACATGGCCCGCTGGGCGCATAGCTCCATAATTCTCCCACCATAGACTGGCGGGGCCTTCAAGATGATATGCAGCAAAGGTGACCTTGTCGGCCTCAGCTACTAGCGCGGAACGCAGCTTGTGAGAGATACTGCGAAGCCAGTCATCAGCGTCGAGAGGCTCGACGGAGTGGTGGAACGTGGGTGGATGTAACTTGATGAAATCACCGAGTGACACCACGTTAGTCCTCTGATGGTGTGTTGTGTTCTGTTCAATACGCTCCAACAAACGGTTGGTCTCCCGCTTGTTTCTTTCGGCTTCCATCATAACCTCGGCTAGGGAAGGAGGATGAGGCAGATTTGCATTCCTGACTTCACTGCCTTCGGCCTGCTCTTGAGGAGCAGGGTTAGTGCGCGTGTTGACCATCCTAGGTAAACAAGACAATGATTTAGTCAGAATGATAAAATTCTGACATAGGATACAGAATGTAAGGAATAACTCGGAATGCAAGATGATCATCCGTATGACATGGTAGATACAGAAACTGCTTCTTTATTCCATCGTCATACACACCATACAGGGTTTAGTACAAGACCAAACAAGGTACTATTACGGTGAAAAGAGGATTACATCTCATCGGAGGCATTCCAAGCTCCTATACATTATTTTTCTACACCTCCGGAATGCGATACAACTAGGTCATATCCCACGAGTCACGCAGGACGATAGACGACACAGCTAACACGAACTAGTGATACTACTACTAACTCAGACCGATCCGTAGTAGTCCTCGTAGAAGTCACCTCCATAGCCTGGAAGCTCAACATGATCATCCGGAAACAGACGATTCCGCGGAGCTTGTGGACCATAGGGACTAGGATGAGGTCTTGGACCAACAGACGGTGGCCTGCGGGGACCGCGAGGTGGGGTGATGCCTCCTACATCACGCCAACCCATCACGTCTGGCAGAGCAGATCTCACAGGATAGAGATTGCGCATATCCGAATATCCAGCTTGCACCGCCGGTGCAAACCGAGTCAATGTGGCCCAATGGTCAGCACGGGTATTGAAGAGCTCTAACCTCAAGGCCCGATTTTCACGGTCCTTATCCTCGAGCATCTCAGCAGTAGTGCGAGTCCGTGAATCCTCCTGGGTGGGGTCAGCATAGATAGCCTGGAGATACCCTTGTGCTCCCGGAAGTGATCCTGGCATATACCGGAAATCAGAGTCCCGAAACAGGCCAGACCTGACTCGCATGATGGTCATCATAGAGTAGGCGGCGTCCTGCACAGCCATCTCAATAGTAACCCCGAGTCCATAGGAGCAGTGAAGGGGCTCGGTGGACCCAGGATAAGATGGAAATATCCTGACAGTGCAGAGATACTGGCTTTGATTAAAGTCTCAGAATTGCTCTTCGACCGTGTACTCAGGATACCAACGGTATCCAGCCTCAGTCATTACCCTGACCGACATGGCGGTATGACCGGGTACATCTAGGCATCGAGTCAGGCGAACCACTTGATTAAGGTCACGAGTGGCCATCTGAAAGCACAACCATAATGCAAAGGCATTAGAATTTCTAGCAAAATTTCGGCAGCATAACAGCTGTAAATGCTCAAGAAGGATTTTGAGACATTTGACAAAGGATTTCATTCACACTCAACATCATCATATCAAAGTTCTGAGTCCATCCTAGCAACATAATGTGGTAGTAGAACTGAACTAGGCTTGTAACCAACAAACCTATAAGGTACTACTGATTAGTAACACGTGATCCTGATAGAGAGAATAGATCCTAATTCCTTAACCCCCGGTGGAAGAATAGACTGACTCAGATCAGAATGTCATAAGATAAAGGAGTAAAAAGAGCCTTACGTTCCAACCCACAAACAATTCCCCTACATATAACTAAAGAATTTCTAGACTCAACATCGACCAGTTTGGGTGGAGAACCTACAGGCAGTCCGGCTCTGATGCCAACGCTGTCAGGACCCCGACTCGATGTCACATCGATCTAGCTTGTAACACCCCATATCACTTTGCGGCCTCACGCACGGTATCCCCACGGGTGTCGCCTTACCTTTGCCCGGGACCGTTTGCGCCTTTTGGCTCACGTATATGATAGTGTCGCTAGCATCCATATGATAAAGAGCCCGGGCTGACATGACTAGTCGTAAGCCCAAAGTGGCACAGTGCTTACAGGGACAGGCATCCATGACCCAGCAACGAACGTGTCGGTCATCAGCAAGTGGGTCCGGGCTGTAGCACTGGGCTAGCAGGACTCCGGTACTCAATGCGTGACATTTCCCCGAAGGGACAGACACAAGAACGAAGAAGGAAACATGCCGGCCAGCCTAAGTGTTCCAGAGCAGTAGCAAGCTACCATGGCTCAGTGTAACACTAGGAGACATTTCCCGGTAAGAGAGGCTACTAAGGATAAACAACTAGGTAGTCAGATCCCACACATACCAAGCATTTCAATCATACACACAATATGCTCGATATGTGCAAACACAACAAGGCATCACAACATGACTCTATGACACAAGTACTTTATTTAAGGCTCAGAGAGCCATACATAACATACACGAAGGTACGGGTCACACGACCCAGCATTCAAGTCATACAGTCATACAAACCAGCAGCGGAAGTAACTTGTCTGAGTACAGGCAACTAGTAAAATAAAAGAGGCTTGGAAAGCCTAGCTATACTACGTGGTCCTTCACAAGCTCAGGATCACCACCTGGGCCTTAGCCTACTCATTGATGTCAACGTCTATGTAGAACCCATCAGAAGGGGTTGCAGCGTCTTCTGTAAAAATGTAAATTATAGCAACATGAGTACAAAGGTACTCAGCAAGACTTACATCAGATCCTACATACATGCATATTATCAAGAAGGGTTGGTGGAGTTATTGCAGCAAGCCAGCTTTGACTCTTGGCTAGGCTAACCTACGAGACTCCAACTTGAAAAGGTTTTGCGTACACGAGTCCACTACTCACCACTTCAATACACTACCGAGGATCCACCTCCGTCTTCCTACGAAAGAGCCATCCTCGGCACTCACACTTATCTTGAAGCTTTTAGTAGTTTCCATTTACTTGTCTATGAACTGTATAGGCAACCAAGTAGTCCTTTACCGCGGACGCGGCTATTCGAATAGATCATGATAACCCTGCAGGGGTGTACTTCTTCATACATGTTTCCACCACTTAGCGTCTGCACACGACATGTGCTCGGCAGACTTCAAGCGAAAGCCGACGTGGGTGTAGACCACAACCTACCTAAACACTTAAGCCTCTAGTCCAGGTTTATCGCCTATCCAGGTTCCATCCGCAGGGAGTCCGGCCGAGGTTTCCCATACGGCCCCGAACGATGTGAACAGGGTTCCCGAGATACCTAACGGGTATTCGGTACACCCGGCCACGTACCTACCGCATCACAGCCCACCCCTACGGTCAGCGCTGTCCACGGCCTCCAGTAGGCTACAAACACCAGAAACTACTTGCAACTCCTGGACAGAGAGCTAGGGTGAATCAGAAGTCGAGCGGGGTCATATTTCAGGGCCCAATGCATGGTAGTAGCTGTATCTTAAATCACACATACAGATCTCAGTGCTTAAGGTCGGCTTCAATGAAACAACCCACCATGTACTCCTACATGGCCTCTCATCGATACCTTTACCAAATCATGTTCACCACACCACTCTCATTACCGACATAATCATTTCACTCTAGCCCATCACCCAGATGAACCAGACCTGACACGACTCTAAGCATAGCAGGCATAGCAAGGTAGGAACAACACATACATATGGCTCAATCAACTCCTACACATGCTAGTGGGTTTCATCTAGTTACTGTGGCAATGACAGGTCATGCAGAGGAAATGGGTTCAACTACCATAGCACACAGCAGTTTGAAACGCGTTGTCTTAATGCAGTAAAAGAGAGCAGGAGCGAGAACATGGGATTGTATCGATATGATCAAATGGTTGGTTGCTTGCCTGATGGTTCGATGCACTGATACGGTTCTTCATTAGGGTAATCACGGTACTCCTCAGGGGCAGAACCTGCCGCAAGAACACCGATACACAACCATCACCAAACAATGTGCAACAATATGATGCATGCATGAAACATAGCAATATGAGTGTGTTGGGCTAATGCAACTAAGACCAGAAGGGTTTGTACCAATTTGAATCAAAGATTCAAATTTCAAACTCAAACATGGCCTTTTAAAATGCTTTTCCTTGTTCTGCATTAAACATCAGGTTAACTTGTTTAATCATGCATGAAAATAGTACAGATGGATAGATTGGATTTTTCCGATCATTTTTCATATATAATTTGTCTGATTTGGAGTTACAGAATAAAAGTTATGAATTTTTGAAGTTTAAACTATATTCTGGAATTTCCTATATTAGATTAATTCCAGAAAATCAATTATTGCGTCAGCCTGACGTCAGTGTGACGTCAGCAGGTCAACAGAACACGTCCGGGTCAAACCTGATAGTGGGTCCCGCGTGTCAGTGTGATTAGATTAATTAAAGTTTAATTAAAACTAAACCTGTTTAATTAACAGGGCTGGGCCCCACCTGTCATTGACTCAGGGGAGTCAACTAGGGCCCACCCGTGGTCAAACCCGGGTCGGCTGCACCGGCGTTTAGCCGCCAGCGAGCCCGACGCGGCGGCGAAAGTGGTTTTGGCCGTTTCGGCCACCAAATGGGTCGCGGAGACCACCGGAGAGGAGCTGAGGACGAGCCGCAGCTCTTGGTGGAGTCCGTTGGGGTCGGGGTGGCCGGAGTTGGCGCCGGCGACGACTTTGGCGGCCACCGGGGTTCGGCCGAAGATGAACTTGACGCTAGAGGGGTCGGTGAGGCTCGGGGAGTGGCTAGCTAGGTGCTAAGTGACACGGTGAGCATGATGGACACCGTGGAGTGGTCGGAGGGTGACCGGGAGCACGTCGGCGACGAGCTCCACGGCGGTGGGTGCGGTTGAGCTCCGGGAGGTCGCTACACAGCTCGGGAGCAAGAAAAGGAGGGGTGGGGAAGATGGCTAAGCTCACAGTGAGTGCGACGAAGCCCTTGGTGTGGCCGGAGATGAACCGGAGCGACGACGGCGTTGAAGGGGATCTCCGGCGACGGCGGTTCGGGCGAGGTCGTTGCGGTGGACTCGGGCGTTGCGAGCGCTCGGGGCTCGGCTTGCTCGATGGAGTGGACAACGGCGGAGCTCCTGGACACGATGAGAGGACGCACGGGCGGCGGGGAGCACGGCTACGACGAAGGCACGGCGATGGTGGCGTCGGCCATGGCGGGGGAGCGTGAGGGGGAGGAGCTGGAGAGGAGAGGTGGTGTCTGGGGGGTTCGGGGGAGCGAGGGAGGACGGTCCACGACGTCACCGGGCGAGGGGAGCGGCGAGGCGGCGAGCAGGTGCGTGGCGCGCGCTGCGGTCGCCGTCGGGCACCTGCCTGCCTGCCTGGCCGGCAAGCAGCTCGCTGGAGCGGCGCTGGGCTGGGCCGGCAGGTGGTCCGGGTGCTGGGCGCCAGGTAAGTTTTTTCCATTTCTTTCTGTTTTCTGGTTTTTTAATACTTCTACAACTTTGTTGAATTAAATAAAATACTTAGGCAACTCCTAAAATCACCAAACTACTCCTGGTCCATAGATGGATTATTTCCAACATGAAACATTTTAGTTTGGAGATATTTGAGCATTTAAATATTTTATATAATTTTAAATGCCCAAATTCAAATATTTATGATTTAATTCAAAAACCCTAAGATGGCCTAGGAAAATGTGCACCACTTTTGGCAGAGGTTCTGAACCAAGACAAAAATGATCGGCATTTTAGAAGGGCATTTCAGGTTCATTGAAAAAGTTTTTAGTAAACCCTAGCTGGTTTCAGAGGGGACTGGGGGTTCTGTCATCCCCATTTCAGGTTTCTGGTGAAGGAATAAACATGATGCAACACTCTAATGCATGACTAGCTAGGGTGTGACAGGTACGAGCTTATCACTCGATCAATGTAGGACAAGCGCATTTAATGCGTTGCCTATGTGTCCTTTCGCTTTATTGGGGATGGCAACAGAGGCCATCTTATCCTTCGTCGCTCCTCCTCGCCTCGCCACGTGTCCGGGCCGATGAGGCATGCAGCGCCACGCTGGCCGACCTGCTGCTGTGTTGGCGAAATGGTAGGCTTACACGAAGATCCGCATGCCGCCACGCAGGCGCCTGCTTAGCTGGCATGCCTATCGCCACACTGGAGTGGCGGTGAAGTGGCCAAACCTTGACGGGTGCGGGTCTGGCCGTGGCCCAGGGATTGTCCCCGGCAAGCCTGGAGTCGTGCCCGGCAAGGGTCTTGCCGGGGGTCTTCATCTTCCGATCCCACGTGGATTTGTGGGTTGCCAATCTTCGTGAGGGGCCGCATGCTACCAGGCATGTGCTCTCCAAATCTTGGTCTTAACATTGTCGATGGTGTCAGAGCTCTCAACACCAAGGGTGGTGGCCCTGCTGGTCTCTTCGCAAGCTGCCCCGACAAGGAGCTTGCCGGGGGGCTTTGCAGGTCGCCTTGGCAAGGCTTGTTGCCAGGCATGGCCCTGCTTGCCTCCTCCTGCTTGTTGCCTTGAGTGTCTGTTTTGATATTCTTTGTACCTATCGTGTCTCCTATCGTCCTCCTGTGCTTTGCCAAGCCCTGCTGTAGGTGTGACTGCGACCGTCCATGCACAAGTAAGGGGTACAAAAGTACCCACACTTTTGTACACCAATAGGAGCCCCCGGGCCTAGGACACACATGAGCTCAAGGCATAGTTGGGCCAGTCCCAAAGCAGTGCACGGGCGAGTGCAACAGAGGTGAACTGCCACGATCTTTCTGTCAGGTGCGCTTCCCCATAACCCGCATCGAGTGTGTGACATGGGGATCATGCGTGGGGTGGCCTCAGCATGCTCGTGTCACCTCACAGTCGATAGCAAAGAGGCGGCCTGTGCTTCTCATTAAAAAGGAAGGAATCTGCAGGGGCGCTACTCATTTACTAAGTGGACTCGGGTTGCAACTTGCATGGCGCTGCACCCCACGATCACGGGGTGGAGATCAGTCGTCCCACCTGTCCTCATGCCTCCTTTTGCTTCGCCACGTACCCTCCATGCGTTGGGAAGGGCAGGCGGCGGGTGCAGAGGACGTGGGCATTAATGCTGAGGCGGAAAATCAGGCGCTTGTGGATTGGGGGAGCGGGCCGGTTCCGATTCCCCGTGCTTCAAGAGGTCGCATTGGCCGTGCGGGGCGGCCTCCCTTGGGCTGGGTGGCCAGGCTTCGGCCTTGCTGTTCTATAAAAGGGGAGAGGGATGGCGCTTCTACACACTCACCCTCCTCTCCCCTTCTTGCTCGCCATCTCTCTCTGACTCACCATGGTGAAAGGGCGTGCTGGCGCTTCGGTGGCGGCAACGAGGACTTCTGCTTGACAGCGCGTCCCTCCTCCTCCGGAGCCTCCGGTGGCAGAACCCACCGCGAGGGAAAGAGGAAGGGGACGAGGCCGAGGTCATCGCGATGCTCGGGGAGGAGGTGGACGAGGCGGTGTCCCAGCCGCGCCTCCGCCGGCGGGCCCCCCTCTGATGGGTGGCCACATCAGGGACCAGCCCTACGAGTTCTTCATTAGGCTGTATAGGCCTGTACGCAGTCTCCTCCGGCTTCCGACCCCGTTCGCCCGTGTGATGGAGGAGGAGGCCCTGCGGTCGTTGCAGCTTCACATGAGGGGCTGCGGGAACGACAACATATGGGCTCACGTTGACTTTCCTCGCCCTTACGTCATCTATCTTCGTCAGGGGTGGAAAACTTTTGCACGTGCCCACAGCTTGACGGAGGGGCACGTTCTCCATTTTAAGTTAATAGAGAGCGGCCTGCTCTCCGTCAAGGTCTTCGGGAACTCCAGAATTCTCCTAGGGTGCTGCATGGAGAGCTCCACTGACGACAAAAGATCCTCCTCGAGCGACAGCGGCGAGGAGGATAGTGACAGCAACGACGACGGCAGCAGGCGGGAGGACGATGGCTTCGACTCCGGTTGACCGCCAGTGGCCGCACCATCATCTGGTCCGCTCCCTCCCCCGGCAAAACGCCTTGCCGGGGGCCTCGTCCTGCTGTCCCTGGCGATGGTTGTTGGCGGGCTTCCTTGTCAAGCTCTCCATTGCCTAGTTCCCCATGCCCGTCACCTTGCGCGGCCTGCCGTGTCTGGGGAGGAATGGGGAAAGAACGGGGATTATGGGACACTTATCTTTTTTTCTCAGTTTGTAGGCACTTGCCAAATCTTAACTTTCTAGGAAATGTACTCTACCGAGCCCATGCTTATGTTCTGTAATATCTGTACTTGCATCAGCATATCAATGAAAAAGATGAGCTTTCGCCGGGAACTCATGCACATATATGTTCGTGCAGAGGCAAAATGCCCCTTTAATGAAAATAAATGAGTCTCCCCGGCAAGCTACCTTGCCGGCGCTCCTGTGCCTATCGGGGAATCACATCTGCCGGGTTACAGGCGCCCTGTCCAGCCCCCTGCCAAACACTTCTTTTTGCCCAAGGTTACTGCAACTACCCCGATTGAAGCAGCATTCGAATCGGGGATGGGAGCACCCCAGTCTAGACAGAGTGGCGAGGTTTTCTAATGCGCAAGTCACAAGTTACGAACATGAATGGGCAGGGGAGGAACTTTATCTGATTAAGTTGTTGATGGAGACGCCGCACCAAGTAGTCTTCTCAATTTCTTGCCGGAGCGTTGTTACTGCAGCCGGAAGGAAGAGAGGACAGGGGTATGGAGCCCTGGCGGTTTCCCAGCACCTGTTAGAATATGAGGTAGCACAATATCCTGGACAAGCACGCATGCATATATATATTCTGTTACCCTCTCTGTACTGACGTAGTTCACAGTTTGGACTAACGTGTTTTTCAACAAGAACTGATCTTCCTGCATGCACGACGGACGGAAACAGGGGATGCAACATGGAGCTTTCGGTCGTTCTCCGGCGTGATGCTGCGGGCCATTCGTTGCTAGAGGAGACATGTAAGCGGTTCCGCACGTGCGCGCGCTCAGCTGGATGCGTTTTGCGGTCTGTAGTCACCGGAGGTGACGGCGTGGGCATTTTGGCGGCGGACGTGTTTTTTGGCGTTAGTGTTTACTGTGGTGTTCGCGGGCCTCAAATTACGTCGTGTTTGTCGTTTGTGATGTGAGAATTATCGGTATGTTATAGTTTTTCGAGATTATTTTCATCTGTAATTTATGATTACAAGTTTTGGTGTTCTTGGTCATTTTCGATGCCCGCCATGGAATTCTATTCTTCTTTTTCTGTTGTTTTACTTTCGAATTGGTGTTGCAGGGAGAGATATAAGGATTGTATGAAAAGATTTGCGTTGTTAACTTTGCTTTTTTGAGTGGTTTCTACCCCGGATTCCCATGTTATTTTGTCGTTGGCGGAGGTGGTGTATGGCGGCTGACTGTAAGCTGCGATTTCTTGTAATCTGGTCAAACTGCGTAATTAATTTGCGTGTTTTTCAATGTTGTTTTGAATTGTTGCCGTATGTGTAGTTGGACTGCTGCGTGTCAAAGTTTTATTACTGTGTGTTGACATCGGAGCCACACTGATGGCTCTGCACTTTGATTATAAAGCCCGAGCCCTCTGTCAGTTTCATTCTACGAGCTGCAACCAAAGAAAAGGGAGATGGATCCTGAGCTGGGAGAGGTCACAGAGGAGGAGGGGGACGCCATAGATGTGAGGGCTGCAGTAGCGGAGCAGAGGAGGAGGAGGCGCAGGCGCAAGCAAATGGCGCGACATGCTGCCGAGGAGGAACTGGAGGTAGAGTTCAACAGACGGCTTGCGCGTGAGGTGATGGATACTTGCAACTCCAATGAATTGGAGCTTCTTTTCCCAGAGGGCAGGGGAAGGAACCATATTCAGATCATTAGTTGGGCTAGGGCGAGAGCAGCCACGACTCCACATCCATCCACCAGGGCAAAATGGCGTCGTTTCTTTGATCGTTATGACTGAAGTAGTGAATATTATGTATTTAAGATTTTTGTTGTGGGGGAGCAGATGTTCGAATGACTAAATGAATTCAACTTGTTTTTGTCTCTGAATGTGTTGTTTTGTCTGCATATGTTTGACATGTGCACCTTTGAACTGCTTGTTTTTCTGAAGTTGAACTGATTTGCGATCAAATGTTGCATGGCTTGTGTAATAACTATTTCTTACCAGCTGACTGCCCATCTTCCTATTTATTATTTTTATAATCTGCGAGTGCCCCTGACTATAAATGCTATCCATCTATGTGTGGTGTGTGGCCAAGTCTTCCCCCTCCCTTTTCTTCCTTCTTCCAGAATCAGATCTAGGTTCCTCTCTCTTCTCTTCGTCGCCTTTTTCTCTGTTCCTGTGTGTTCCATGGAGGATTGTTCATGCGGATGCCTGGCAAAGATGGCGCGCATAGCTGACGGTTGTGTGTATGAGTCTGGTTTGGAGCTCACTCAGACTCAGCGGCGTGGGCAACTTTCTTGTTTGCTGTATAGCAACCATGGGTTTCGTACACCCTATGTTTGTCGCCTGACGGATGGTGACTTGAAGGAATCATGGGTATGTGTTTCTATTCATTTTGGTTCCTACTTTCTTGATGGTTTCTGTTTGAATCCCATGGACTGGATCTGCAGTTTTGTCTAATGAATAGCTTGTCTATATTTTTTTAATTTGGTTTTGTGAGATTTTAACAGTAGGGATTTCTGTGTGTATTTGTTCATTACTTAACAGTTTTTAACCATTTTTTTGTATAATCCCTGATCTTTTTATGAATATATGTTTTTACTGTAGGTGTATTGATTTGTATCTTTCTTTAGTTTAGTGAGTTCACATGTCTAGTTAGTTTTGTGTTATTGTTTTGGTTCAGATTTTTTCCATTTTAGTTTGTTATGCAAATCATTCCTATATCTGTGTAAAAATTCAGTTATGTCAGGTGTTCATTTTGTTTTGTACTCCCATGCCCATTTGCAGAAAATGTCATCGACGATCAGGATTGTTGCTCCTAGTTCCAGTGTTCTAAAGATGGAGACTTCAGACTAGAATGGGTATCAGTTGATGGATGTTGCCTACCACATCGACTTTGATGGTTGCATCAACCTAACTACTGGGTGGAAGGAGTTTGTTGCTGAGTCTGGATTTGAGGATGGTGATGTGGTTATGGTTATGTTCTCGAGAGAAGACGACTCTCTGACGCTCAGAATTTATGTGTTGTAGGTTTAAATGTGGCAAATGACGCTGGTTGTGAGATTTGTGTGTGGTTGATTATGTTGCAGTATTTTTTCTTTTAAAACATTTGCATGTGAGATGGTTGAATTGTATGGTATTATCAGAATGGTATGAAACTAGTTATGTAATGTTTTTCCTATTGTTCTACTCAAGTATAATTGTTTTTATTTGTACATTGTTTATATTAGTTATGGAACAATTTCTATAGTTGAACTGATGGGCATCATTTGTTTTGACTGATATATTTTTCATGTTCATAACTCGCAGACGGTGCTATACGCTGATGATTTTTCTAGAACCGCTTTTTTGTTATTGAGTTTGCTGAACTTACATCCTGTTAATGATAGTACTGATCTATTTTAGGTTGTCAATTACCAATCAAATTTGTTTGTTGTATAATATTTTGTTCTTACTTCTTTACATGAATTTTGTAGCACATTTTCTTTTTTTATAAGATGAATAATGATAGTTTTGGTATTTTATAAAATTAAAAAATTTTAATCTTCGCTGCACAGTACTATTTTTTTACTTGAACCTTATGAATTGTAGTAGTTGAAATTTTTTGTAAATTCATTTCTGAAATTTTTATTTACAGTCTTATATATATATATTATTTTACTTCTTACCATTAATATGTGTTTGAACTTTTTACAATATTTTTGTTTATTAACTGATTTTTTCTTGTGAGTTTTTTTAAAAATTATCTGCATTTTTTATTTCTTGTGAATTGTATGGTATTATCAAAATGGTTTGGAACAAGTTATGTAATGTTTTTCCTACTGTTCTGCTCAATTATAACTGTTTTATTTATACATTCTTTATATTAGTACTGGAACAATTTCCATAGTTGAACTGATGGGCATCCTTTGTTTTGACTGGTATATTTTTCATGTCCATAACTCGCAGACGGCGCTATACGCTAATGATTTTTTTAGAACCCCTTTTTGTTATTAAGTTTGCTGAACTTACATTCTGTTAATGATAGTACTGATCTATTTTATGTTGTCAATTACCAATCAAATTTGTTTGTTGTATAATATTTTTTTCTTACTTTTTTACATGAATTTTGGAGCACGTTTTTTCCTTTTTTATAGATGAATAATGATAGTTTTGGTATTCTATAAAATAAAAAAAAATAATCTTTGCTGCACAGTACTTATTTTTATTTGTACTTGAACCTTATGACTTGTAGTAGTTGAACTTTTTTGTAAATTCATTTCTGAAATTTTTATTTATAGTCTTATATTTTTTTTTACTTCTTACCATTAAGATGTGTTTGAACTTTTTACAATATTTTTGTTTATTAACTGAGTTTTTTTTTTAAATTATCTTCATTTTTTATTTTTTGTCGTGCGTGATCTACTGGATTTTTGTAATGGGGCGGAGTACTTTGTTGGGCCATCGGCCTGGGTCGTTGTATTCGGCCCGAATAGTTTCTCTCGCGCGGCTGTGCAGCACGGCGTGCGTGTGCACTCTGGGTTTAGTCCCACCTCGCTAGTCGAGGGGGCTCCAGACCTATTTATAAGCGCAACCGACGCTCACCAGTCGAACTCCTCTGAATACTTACTAGAGCGCTTATACACGGCGCTCGCTATCTCTCTCGACCCGTGGGCCCTGGACAGCAGGCCCTGCGGGTGTGTGGATTACTGGGATTCGCCCACGGCTCGAGTTCAAGTATCTAGCATTGTCAGGGCCTGCGCCTATCCTTGGGCTGTCATTTTTTTTCTATTTTTGTTTGTTTTGGATCTAGTACTTGACTACACCAGTAACTTGGACTGGTACTTTTTTGTCCTTGGGCGGTCAATTTTTTTATTTTTTGTTGTTTTTGGATCTAGTACTTGACTACACCAGTAACTTGGACTGGTACTTTTTTGTCCTTGGGCTGTCAATTTTTTCTTTTTCCTTTTCTTTTTGTTTGTTTTAATATAGTACTGAGGGGCGTGACTTGCCCCCGCACCGCACCGTACCGAGGGGCATAGTTGTACTGACACATCTTCCTTGTATGGACTTTGCCCCATTATCTATCTTAGGGGTGTGGGTGCGTGGGGGGAAACATGACTTGCCCCCGCACCGCTCCGTACCAAGGGGCATAGTTG
>NC_041383.1:280296426-280330143 GCF_002162155.2 Triticum dicoccoides
GGCATAGTTGTACTGACACATCTTCCTTGTATGGACTTTGCCCCATTATCTATCTTAGGGGTGTGGGTGCGTGGGGGGGAAACAGAATAACCGCACTGCGCCTGTCAAATGAGCGCACTGCCGCGTTAGCGCGAGGCCGAGCCGGAGGGGGGGGGAGGGAGGGTCGGGACCCCCCCTCCCCCATCCCGGCGAGGCCGAGCCAGGAACGAGCCGTTGCAGATGACGACGCGGCGTGCCGCGGCGTCGCATGCGGAGGCGAGTCCGTAACATGACTTTCCCCCATTATCTTATCTTTATTTTTTAGGGCAAAAACCAGCACCGTTATGAATTATTTTTTCATTTGTACTTTCTTGATAATTTTTTTGTACTGTTGTGAGGTATCATTTGTACTTTAGCCATTTGTTTTCTCCATCTATATTAATTCTTTATTTGTATTTTATTATTGGTATTATCTTTTGTAACTGGCCAGAGATAGTGGGCTTCGCCACGGTTGTGGGATTTAGCCGTCCGTTTTCTCCCACTCATCTTTTAACCCTCCCACTCACCTTTTAACCTCCGATCTTCCCCGTTCCGCTCCTCTCCCGTCCCCAAATCGATTCCGTCTTCGTTCCCCTCTTCTTCTCTTCTCGGAGGGGGAGTTGCTACTCCTGTTTCGCCGCGGGAGCGTCGGCCGGAGGGTTCAACCCCAGGGGTGGAGGTCCGGGTGCTCTGTTTTGTTCCTTTTGCTCTGCCATTGACTTTGCTTGCGTCCTCTTATGTTCAGATTTTCTCTCTATTTCTAATTTGTTGCTCTCTTTGCTGTCCAAGGCTGCACTCGCTAGGGTTCCTTTGCTGTTGAACGAGCGTTTGGCGGCAGTGACACTGGATTGCGTGGCGGATTTTGTGTTTGCTGGTAAGAGTTTTGCTTTTGTATGGCGTGCTTCGTTTCTGAAATAGTCCAAATCCCTAATTTTTTTTCATGTGTCTTGCAGATCTGGTTCGGCAGATTTTAGGACTATAGATCTCAATGGGTACATCATCCAGTCCGTACAAATTGAATGCAGGTGATTTTCCCTGTATTTTGGATGATGTTTTAACAGATCTGGTTTTTAGGTTGTACAGTTGTTGCCGTATAGACTTTATAAGTTGTATGTATTTTGATATGTGTTAATTTTGTCCTGGATTGTATGGTGCGTATGGTTTTGGCAGTTGATGCAACATGCAGACAGGTTGTAGTACTTATCACCATGTGTATTTTGAACTGCTGTCCTGGCATTTGAATAGGTTGTAGTAGTCAATGAAGAACTAGTATGGTGTTGAAAGAGTTGTGTTTTCTGAAGTTTGTTCTGCAAGTGGTGGGTTCATATTTGTTTTATGCGGTGAACTTGTAGTGTTCACATAGTTGAACTGATTGATTGTTCTTGTACTTTTTTGCTAATTATGATGTTGTTGCAGATGTTGGGGTGCTGGTGCCTCCTGATTCTGACAAATCAGAACGCTTTCAAGATCTTGTGAATGTTATTTTTGAGACACCAAATCCTCTAGAATAACTTGCGAATGTTGTTGGTGTTTCCCTTATATTTGCTCTTTTTTTTATCATCCTTTAATACATATATATGCTTAGTTTCATCAGTTGTTCCTTTTTGTTTGTGTCTGATGGTATGCGCTTTATTTATTTTTGTGTCTGCAATGTTAATTGTGTTTTAACTTTTTATGTGCGTGGTTATGTTATTGGTTTATGCAGTTAATGACAGCCATGGTGTTCCAGAGGACATTGCTGATGTTGTTAAAGATATTAATGATGGGATGTATTCACTTAACATTGATGATGGTGATGGCAGCTTGCAGTTGTCTGTTACTCAGTCTCAAAGTGTTGATGGCACTGAGCCTGTTACCCAAGCTGAGGATGTTCCTATGCAGTTACAGCTCGAGGATGAAAGGATAAGAAAGAAGAAGTATGAATTCCAGAAGAGGAAGGAATTGGAACGGCGTCAAAAGGCTGCCTGTGTGCCAGAAAGTGATGTTGATGTTGCTCAAGCTCCTAAATGTGTAGGCGATGAAGGTGGTGACGCGGGGTTTCAACTGTTCATGCCGGATCTCATGGAAGTGACATGCCTGTGAAGACAAACTTGATGCAAACTCGATTGATGCAAGTGTTTGATCGTGATGGAGTTAAGGAGAAGAAAGCTGTTTTGAAGAGGAAAATGTCAGATCGAAATCCTGACGGCACACAGAGGCGTAGCCCACGTGTGAAAGCTGGTCCCCAACCTAGTAGTAGCAAAGATGACGCGGATAGTGTTGCTGTGAAAATTGGTCCAAGCAAACTTGGTGGCTCCGCTGTTCGTCGTAGTCCACGAGGTTTGATGAATAAGAAGCCTTCTTCATCTCCTCTTCAAGAGCGGTCTTTGTTGAAAGAAAATAAGAAGCGTAAAGTTCATCCTGCAAAGGTGAACAAAGGTGTGAAGAAGCATGCTCGTGTTGAAGCTGAAGATGCTGCATCTGAAGAAGATGATATTGAAGTTGATTCAGAAGATGAATTTGCAGTGGTATGTGTTTTGTACTACATGTGACTTGCTAGTTGTACTTGCAATGATTTAATTGTGTTTGGGCTGGTATGCTGGCCAGGTGAGGCTGGTCATTGTTTGCATCTATTTGATTGTGGTACTGATGTTGTTTTAATAGTTGAACTTGTGCAAACTTTTCTTTGTTTTACTTGCCTTCATATGCTTGTTTTGTTTCCTATATTCATTGTTTGCAGTGGTATGTGTTTTGTACTGCATGTGACTTACTAATTGTAATTGTAATGATTTAATTTGTGTTTGGGCTGGTATGCTGGCCAGGTGAGGCTGGTCATTGTTTTCATCAATTGAGGGTGGTACTGATGTTGTTTTAATAGTTGAACTTGTGTAATCTTTTTTTTCTACTTACATTCATATGGTTGTTTTGTTTTCTATATTCATTGTTTGCAGTGGTATGTGTTTTGTACTGCATGTGACTTACTAGTTGTACTTTCAATGATTTAATTGTGTTTGGGCTGGTATCGCGGCCAGGTGAGGCTGATCATTGTTTGCATCAATTGAGGGGTGGTACTGATGTTGTTTTAATAGTTGAACTTGTGCAATCTTTTTTTTCTTTTTACTTGCATTTATTTGCTTGTTTTGTTTTCTATATTCATTTTTAAGGTGTGGCTTTTTTGTTTTCATTTACAGCCTGTTAGCGTTATGAGTTTGGTCAAGCCGGTGGGAGGCAATGCTGGAAAAGTTGCCTTGGATGAAGGTGACCAACAGAAATTGAACTTAACTGTGCGATGTTCGTTGAGAGAGGTTGAAGATTGTGCTAAATTGCTCGAGAGTCGGCATGTGGCTAGGGTTCATGCATCTAGTTTTGGTTCTATTTTCAAGTGGAGGGTGAAGTCTAACATTTCCCGCCCTCTGATGGGAGTTTTGTACCTGAGGATAGATTGTGATACAATGACTCTTGACATGGGTGAGGCTAATAAGAAACTTCACATCACTAGCGATGGTATATAGCAATTATTTGGTTTCCCTCGTGGTGGTCGTTCTGCACCAAGGCCGTCAGAGGACGGATATGACAATGCTCTGATGAAGTTAAGATCGGAGCTTGACATTAGCAGGGACAAAGATATCAAGACAAAGGATTTGAGGAATAACCTCAAGGTGCTCGTCAAGGATCCTAGCAAAGATGACCTTGCTTTGAAAGTGTTCTTCATGATTGTGTTTATGAAGGTTGTGTTGCCTGGCTCTGCCCCGCGTGTTTCCAGAGAGGCAGCAATGTTTGAGGGTCTCTTTTTTGAGGACATGGCTAATATGGATTATTGCCAGTTGATGGTTGATGAGCTTAGAAGGGCTGTTGCCAAGTACCAAAATGGTGATACCATGGGGAAGGCAATCATAGGCTGTGCCATAGGGCCTGTACTAATGTACCTTGACTGCCTTATCCGTGGCAAGACTGCGGAGCCTGACATGCGAGTCCCCCTCATATGTTTCATGGATCCTGCCAAGCTTTCTGATCTGGTTGATGCAGATTTGATAAAAAAAGGCAATGCAAATCCAAAGACTTGGGTGTTTGGGAAGCTTCCGGTGAGTTTTGTTTGGTTTGTGTCTTGCAGACCTTTTTTTAATTTAGGTATAGCTATTTTTTGCTGTAGTGGACATGTGTACTATAGAGTTGTGTGTTTATATTTTATATGGTTTAGGTATGGTTTTTTAGTACTGTTGTTTCTTGTGTGGTTGAACTGAATAACTTTGTTCAACTGGCCTGTTGGTAAATACTAACAAATTGGTAATGACAGCTAAAGTTTATTAGTGGTGTTGATTTTAAATCTGTTAATATCATGATTTATTTTTCCCTATGTGTTGCATTGATTGATTAACTATTTTCCCCTTTTGTTTGTAGTGGAAAACTCAAGTGGAGGTTGTTTTTTTCCGAGTGTATAAACGGCCAGTCCTGGAGATGCCGTCGTCTCAGGTTCCGAAGTTTTCATATCTGTCCGATGAGTTGAGGGATGGCCGTGGTGTTGAGGGTGCTGGTTATGCCCCCTGGCCCTAGTAATGCTAGTGCTTCACAGAGGCAGGGCTTTGGTATTGATGTTGCTGTTTCAGCGTTGGAGCGCGCTGAGCATATCTTAAGTAATGTGTGTCCTGAGCTGCAAAAGGTCCCAACGACAGTTGAGCTTTTGAGCTGTATCAATGGTTTCCTTCCTGAAGATCATCAATTTAACGCTGAGGAAGCTGTTGACTACATTGAGATGGAGAGAATTTTAATCGGTGATATGCGTGACGGTGCCGCTAATCTAGTTCAGAGCTCGGTTTGTCTGTTGAACAACATGAAGCGTTTCAGAACTACGCAAAACTCTCACTGCAAGCCATATGAAGAAAGTGCAAATGTTGTTATCAAGCAGTTTGAGCAGGATGAGGCTGCTGCCACCGACAACAGGGCTGGTGATGGTACCGAGGCTAATGTTTTTGATCATGAAACGAATGATGTTGGCTTTGAGCGCCCTGATGTTGATGTGAGTCAGTCCTCGGTGTTTGCAATTTTTACTTTGTTGTCCTGCTGTCAATGTTGTAGTTGAACTTCTTCATCTTCATCTATTTATTAGTAATTTTCTTTCATGCAGATTGATCAGGATGAGGCTGCTGGCACCGACAGTAGGGCTGATGATCGTACTGAGGCTAAAGTTTCTGATCAGCATATGAACGATTTTGGCTTGCAACACCCTGTTGTTGATGTGAGTCAGTCCTCGTTGTTTGTATGTTTTTACTATGTTGTTCTGGTGTTAGTATTGTAGTTGAACTTCCTGATCTACATCTGTTTATTAATTTTTCTTTTCATGCAGGAGACCAGTCATAATGTTGAGGCTGCTGTTGACCGTGGAGTTAATGATCCATCCACTGATAAGTGCAAGGTTATTTTTATTTTCATTGTGTTTATTCATATTTTGTTGAATTTTCATGCACACCAATGTGTCTTGCTTGTTCATTTTTCTATCCCACACCATTTAGAGTTTGCAAGGGGGTAGCTACCTTTTTTGTTACTGTTGTTTTAATTCCTTGTGTTTATTGTTGCTTATAATAGCATTGTTTTTTTGCCTCATTACATTTTGAATCAGGGTGCTATTGTTGGCGATGAGCCTTGTTTGCCCGTTGGTGATGTTGCTTTGAATGTTAGCAACAGCAAGTTCAATGATGTTGCAGCGAATGCTTCCAAGGTTTATTTTTCTGTGCACCCCTTTGGTAGTTTATTTTTTATTGTTAGTTTTGTTCATATTATTCACTTTTCTGAATTTTTATTTTCGTCAGATTACTGATGTTGAACGTGGGGTTGTCCTTAGTGGTGGAGATGATGCTCGTGATGCTCCATTGAGTAGTGGGCGCAATGTTGGTACCAAAGTTGCTGATGAGGATGCTGGTGCTGCCAGCATACTTGATTCCAAATCTCCTGGTGTTGGTATTGCTGGGAATGAGAATGTTTCTGGTTGTGAAGATTTGCTGCCGGAGAATTTCCCGCCTGGAGGTCTTGATTACGGTGATGCATTGCAAGATGCTTCTAGCGTGGAGGAGGTGCCATCCGAGGATGATGATTTATTTCTGTCAATTTCTTCTGACCCCTTGACGCAGGAGGCGCTCTTGTCGTCCCAGGATTTTCTTTCTACAGACCCTGAAAGCGCAACAATATTGGTGTCCTCTCAAGATGTCCCATCGTCAAACCCTAAAACTGGAGGCATAATGGTCTCATCACAGGAACTACCATCGTTGTCAAACCCTGATAGTCCAGGTAAGCACTTGTAAATTGGGCGTACTTCTCAATTTTGGCATTTTGGACATGTTCTCTTGTAGTTGTTGAACTTATTATTTTTCATCATTTTTCTGCAAGAAGAAAGTGATAATGTTGTTAAGGTTGATACGTTTTTCTTCGCTGTTACGAGGTTGCACACGAACCGTACTAAATGGTTAGTTTGGGATTTTGCCCGTACTATTTTTGTCTCTTTTTTTTCTCTCGGATGATTATTATTGTTGTTGCAGTAGTTTTAATTCATGTAATTTTTTTGTGTTTTTCTAGTCACAAGCCGATGTTTCAAAATAAAGAATGTGATGCCAGTGTTGGTTCTATTGCTAAAGCGTTTGTCCCCACTGGCATGCTCAACTCAGACAGTGCTGATGTTGTTTTATATTCTCTATGTCAAAAGTACCGAGACACTGACAAGTTGATAGTTCCCAGATGGGCGACGGTCAGTATTTTGCTTTTTTGTAAATAGGATGATAACTTGTTTTGCCAATTTTCTAACGGTTGTTGTTCTTTTTGTACAACAGACCAAGATCCGTGATGGAAATATTGATTCCAATGTGTTAAATTGGTTCACGAGATCAGGTGCTGATGGTTTCAACCAAGTAGGTGAACTTGGACTTTTTGTACTCATTAACTAGAACTGTCATGTTTTCTTTGCAGTTTAGGGAGGTGTGGGTATGAACTTGATTAGCCTGCTTTTACACCTGTACTTATGAATGATCCGTGCTTTTTATTAAAGCTGCACTTATTGTTCCAAGGAAACTGAACTGATATGATTGTTCCTCAATTTTGGGCGGTGGATATAATTTCTTTATGATTATGTGATTTTTTTTATACTTCTGAATTTCAATTTCCCTCTTTTATTTTTTATTGTTTGGAGGCTGAATTTTTTGTTTCATTATGATTTGGTAAATTCATTTTTCCTCTGTGATATTTTCCAGCTTCTTTTCCCTACATTTGATCCGCCGTCATTTGTGGCTACCATGAAGCCTAGCGAAGAATCTAGGCATTGGTGCTTGGTTGTTCTGAATTTGAGGTTCCATCGTTTTGAGTGTCTTGATTCACTCCGTGATGAAACCTGGGGTGATGCAGTTAGATTCTTAAGGAATATGACAAATAATATAAAGAAGCTTTGGAGGGAGTCCAGTGTAGACAGGGCCAAACCGTTCTCACCGGTGCATATTGATGGTTTCTCTTGCGAGTTTGTGCGGGTGCCTCAGCAGGAAAACACGTGAGTATCCGTTTTTAATGATTTTTGCTAGTTGTTTTTGTTGCTGGGTGGATGTTGTTCCTATGTTTTTCGGATTTTGTGTTGTACCATTTTTTTGTTTTTTCCTTTGTTTACAGGCATGATTGTGGATTCTTTATGCTACAAAACTGCAAGACCTATTATTGCCGGGAGGATGGTGTAATTGAAATGGTCGATTACAGCCATGAAGACATTTTGGACATTAGGAAGACTTTGTTGTATACCTGCGCAACTAGCGATGTGTTTTATATTGACTTCCGAGGTTTGTTTGGCATCGAACCCTGTACGTGTGCATGGACTTTTGTATTTTTTTTGCAGCTTGTACTTCTCTATTTAGTACTGTCATGAAATATGTATTTGAACTTATGCTTTGTGTGGTCTTCCTTTTTTTTCCAGGTGAGTGGCTGGATCTTGGTGAGCATGACTACAGGTTCTTTGGTAGCCAGTTCTCGGAGCTCGAGCGCATAGCTATTGATCTTAGCCAGGGGCGTTCTCCCGAAAAGACAAGATCTGGTGTTATGAAGGGGCGGTTGGGAGCTCTGAGAAGTTCTACGGCTGCTTGTGCAGAGAGCCCTACTACACCCAAGAATCCCATTGTGGAATTGATAGACATCGATGATGATGTGTTTGACAAGATTGCTGGCATTGGAAGAGTCACGAGGAGCGCTGCTACCAAAGGTTTATCTCCCCTTGCTGGAATAGTGGCTCGTAGAGCTGGTTGTGCTAGGAAAGATCCTGCTTTGGATTCTGGCAATGTTGTAAGCACGAAGCGTGCACCCAGAGCTCCTATAAAGTTTTGCTCCCCTGTGCAGCAGCTTCACCCTCATAAATTCCCTCACCTGGACAAGGCTCGTAGGTTGTATAATCTGTTGCTTAGTGATGAATGGCGTGAGAAGTATGCCGAGTGAGTATCTCTCATTATTTTTCCTCTTCTTTTTCTTCTGTTGTTTGTAATTGCTAGGTAAATATGACCTGAACTGTTCCTTTTTATACAACTCGAACTGCTATGAATGCCTTATCTTGCTTCTCCTTCTTTTTATTCTTGTGTGTGCTACATAAATACATTCTCAATGATACCTCAGCCTGATGGAAGCGTAACTAACTTCACTGGGAATCGCATCTGGGAAGTTTTTTCACCTGGGCAAATGATGGAGGGTGATGTAATGGACTTCCTCATTGATGATTGGAAGCAAGATCCTGAGAGAAATGTTGATTTCGCATCTGGGAAAAGGATATTGCTGAGTCCATATTTCATCTCGGTAATCAATCAGATTTGTTTCTTTCTGTTGAACAAGACTGCCTATTGTTTTTACGAGTTTTAATAATACTTTTGCTTGTTGATCCTTTTCCGCTGTCTATTTTCTACTTTGGCTTTTTTGCAGGTTATGCTTGATTGTTCGTTTTACGAGGATGAAAATAAAGTGTTTAATGTGGAGAGTGCAGCGAGAGATTTCAAGAGCTATGTTAAAGCTAATGAAGACTTGCTCAGTGCCGACCTTGTGAGATCTACTAGCTGATTTTTGGTTTTTATTTGTTTGTTGTGATGCTGGTTTTTATTTTGAATATTTAACATCTCTTTTTTGGTCATTTGTTTTTAGATCATGACGCCTCTATTCAAGCCTATGGTTTTATCAAAGGATAGGAAAGTGAACCACTATTCCTTATATGTCATGAATCGGTACCGAAGTAGCATTGACATCCTTGACTCTTTACCTTATCCGAAGAACCACCGTCCTTCAAAGAACACCTATCACAAAGACTGCGAGAAGATTGTGAGTGACATTTATTATCTGTACTGGATTAATATTTCTGCATCTTTGTTTCTACTTTTTCTAAGACCTAAAACTGTGTGGGTTGTTTTGTTTTTTTATAGATTTCTAGAATGGTCAAAGTAATGAAGGATGTGTATGGTGATGCTCAGTACAATGCGAGCAAGCAGCCCAATTGGGAGCTGTTTGCAAAGAAACCAACGTTTGTCAAGGTTCCACTTCAAGGGGAAAATGAATGTGGCCATTATACTCTGAAGTATGCGAGATGCTACGATGGTGAAAAGATCATTGAGAACATTCGAGATTATGAAGTGGGTTTCTTGTTGAGCTTTTCACTTTCTGTTTTTGGCTTATTGTGCATCCTTTTTTTATGTGTCATGATTTTTTATAATTTGTTTTATTGTTTGCAGCCACACATTGTTGATTGGAATGCTGAGGATCTGTATAGAGTTGTGTTCAACCGGAATAATCATCTTATGGTGACGGAGCTTCCCAAGGAGGTTTAGGCTTTGGCTCCTGATGCATAGGAGAAATGGTCATCATTTTGCATAGTGAATTGGATAGTTGTGTGATATATCTCTTGAAAACATTGTAGGCTCTATTTTGTAGTGTTGATGTCTTGTCGAGTACTATGTAATAACTAGTATATTTTGTGTTGTGTTTTCAGTGTGGCACAATGTTTAACAAACTTTTTTTACATGATGGTTGTGTGGTTGAATAGCTGTTTCATTTGTGTATGTTTCATCAGGAATTCATTTTGGTTAAGTTTTATTTTTTGTACTGAAGACTTATATAGTAGTTGAACTGAAAACACTTTTTTTCAAGTGTATTTATGAGTTGTTGCTGAGAAAGTGAGATTTATTTTTATTTTTATGTGATTCCATCCTAAGTTGGACCTTTATAGTTTCTGTACTCTCATTTTCTTGTACTTATGATATAATTCTGTTAGTACTGACTTGTAATCTCATTCAGCGTAAGGCTTTTAATATTTTGGTGCCAAATTTCTGTTTGAACTTCTTTGAACTTTAGTAGTTGAACTTCATAGTAAAAGTTAAAGTACTGATTTAAATTAGCTACGTTTAAGAGATAGTCCTATTAAGTTCAAAACTATTTCTTTATCAAGGCATTAATTGGTATCATCATAGCACTTACCAAATAAACTTAGTTGTACTGAGATTTCAATTGTGCTATTACTTTGATTAATTATTTATTTTTTGTGTTGTTTGTTGCTAGTACGTCTTTCTGTTGTGTTTCTTGTGATTTTTCTCTTTTGTCGAACTTATATCTTTTTGATTTAGTTTTTGGCCTTCTTTTTTTCTAGGCTATGGTTCTTCTCCAGGCAATGTTTGGTATAATCCTAGCACTTGCCATATAGTCTTAGTTGTACTGAGATTTCAGTTGTATTGCCACTGTTAATTCTTAGTATGTCACTGTTTTAAGGATTGCGAACTGAAGCTTCCCGTTCCTTTTTGTATATTTTGTAGAATGAACGTACCGTGTGTTCAACTGTACCAGAACTTTGAGTCCTAGCATGCTAGTGACTAGGAAATACGTACTGGTGTTTGTTTGCTTTTCCTGGTGCAGTACTTAGTGAATTTCTAACTACTTTTTAGGACGATGCTTTTTAGTACTGAATGTTGTCCCCGGCTAAAACTTAGTCTTTTTAATGTTCTTCTGAAACTAAAAACTGATTTTTTAGCGTGATAGTACTACCGTTCATGTCTAAGTTGTACTGAGCGTCGAAGGCTACTGTTTGCTTTTTTCCTTAGTCAGTCTGCCACTTTTTTTGCGAAAATATTCATCTGTTATTTTTTTTCTCCATGACTAGTGCTGCGTGGCAGCCATCAAGTTTCAACTTCTACCTACTTCGACTTCAAATGATGGATCAACAAAATAGGAAGCTAGCAAACTTGTTGGATGACATAAGAAAACGATGTACTTGATAGACATAGGCAAACTTGTTCAAACCCTGACACACATAGCATAAGGTAGCTGGTTCAACATAACGAAAGCAGACTTTCATGCATCTTCATCCGCAAAGTTGCAGTGGTAGTAGGGGTCAGCCTCCTGCTCTTTTGAAATATCCCAACCTGTCACGATGTTGTCGATTGTCTTCCATGACTTGTACGTTGCGTACGCATCTATTCCTGCGTACGTGATGAGGTTGTCTGGCAGCGGGCTGGTCCCCCAGTTTGTGGTCTTCCCTCTTCATCTTCTTCTTCATGCCTTCGTAGAATGGGTGGATGATGCCGCCCGCAACATCGGTCAAGCAGTCGTAGTATTTGTTGGTCTTTGTATCTTTCCACTTGCGCTGCATGTCGATGAAGTTGTTGGGGCTGATTTCCAAACCAGACTCTCCCAGCTTCCGCTTGTCACCTCTAATGCTCAAACCAACAAATGTGTACAATTTCTCCTCCTGCAGGAAGTCTTTGAGGCGCTTGGGCCTGCAAGGGGGGAGACACACATTTTATAAAGATTAGTCTTCTTTTTAAGGATTTAATTCTTCTGCTTTTTTTTGTTTTACAAGTGATAATCCATGAGGTAGATGCTTATATATTATGAGCCATGCATGAATGTAGTTCAGAAACTAGTACAAAAAGTCTTGAAATTAAATTCAACTACACCGTGTTATATTTTTCTTTTTTGCTATCTTCGTTGCTTCACCAAATGCTTCACCAAATTAGAGAATCATTTTACCAGAGTCAACGATTCATGCGCTGCTTGATTCAAGTTTAGTTTTATTTTTTGTTGAATAAAAGACCTACACCAGTGCTTGATACATCTTTGTGCATTAATTCTATATCAAGTTCAAAAATTAGTTTGAGAAACATGTGCATCAAGATATGGACCTATACCACTTCACCAAAGATCTTTTAATACATCAATTCTATAAATGATACTAGTGCATCAAGATCAGAAACTATGCTAGTACATCAAGTTTAGAAATTAATTTGGTGCATAAAGTTCAGAATGCTATAAACTTTTTTTAGATGCTAATCTGGTGAAACAATCCACTTCACAGTTTCAGAAATGCATGTAACTTGAGAAACATGTAATCGTGCATCCACTTCATAGACTATAGTACTTCATCTAGTTGGGAAACAAGTTTTCATTAAGTTTTTAGTGACTAGTACTAGTACAACAGATGAATGAACAGTAGTATGGGTTACCATTTTGTGGCTGCTGCGATGTGGTACACCAAGCAGAGTTCCTCGACGCACAACTGCAGGACTGCCGCCATATGTGGAGGTTTTTCCTCGTCGGTGTACTCCACATCAACTCCGATGAAGCTCGGATACAAGCCGCCGCCCTTCATCCTGAGCCTGCTCATCATCTGGTCGGCCTTGTCTGGTTCGCTGGTGCAGACGATCTCCAGCGTCTCCTTGCCGTGGAGCTCAACCCCTTTGAGCATTCTGGTGTACTCGTGCTTCTCGCCGGGGACGTGAACATCGGCAAGGTTGCTGCTCTTGTTCGAAGTGTCGCCATGGTGACGCTTGGCGGACGGTTCCTCCACCATCGCCTTGCTCCGGCGACTGTGGGCTTGGGAGAGAGAAGTTTTTGGTTTGTGTGCAGTGTAGATGGAAGCGACAATGGTGGTTCTGTGAATGAGGCAGAGATGGAAGACAATGGGGTATTTTGCAGTGCGTCGACGGTGGTGTGTTGGAGGCGGTTCGTCGGGGACGTGGGTGCAGTGGTCGTGGGGGTCGCCGTTTTGCAGTGCGTCGTGGCAACCACCCAGTGGGTGGCGCGGGTGGTGGCCTGGAAGAACTAACCGTCCAAGACAAATGTTTTTTACTGCTGCACTGATTAGTCTTGTCAAGCTGTACTTACGATCTGCTGAATCCCACTTGCACGTCTCTGTGGTGGTGATGATGGCATTTTGCACTGTTTAGGTGACGTATGGCTCTGTGATGTTTTTCCGTGTGGATGTTTAAGCATTGTTTTTCTATTGAAGTCTTTATACACTAGTTTATGTCAAAACATTTTTTCAGTGCCCTGGGAGTTGTTGCTCAAAACTTGTACTTATTTTATTTTCATCTGTACCAACCTAGGTTAGGCCTTTATAGTTTTTGTATTCTCATTTTTAGTGCACTTATGTTTTAGTACTGTGTGAACTGAATTGTAATTTCATACAGCGTACGGGTTTGAAATTTGATGTCACAGTGGTGCGAGTGGCCTGACTGATCCTGCTGTTTTAGTACTGATGTCGTATGTATGTTTTGAACTTTTTCTTATAACTTAGGTTGGGGGTGGGGATTTGAAATTATTTTACGACCAAATCGTTCATTGTGGTGTGGACAGATTTTATATAAATAAGAAATTTAGCAGAATTGACAAATAAATTCTATTTGAACTTTTTGAATTTTAGTAGTTGAACTTGTCAGATTTTATATAAATAGGAAATTTAGCATAATTGACAAACATTATATGTTTGAACTTTTAGAGTTTTTGGTAGTTGAACTTGTCAGATTTTATATAAATAGGAATTTTAGCATAATTGACAAACATTATATGTTTTGTACTTTTAGATTTTTAGTAGGTGAACTTGTCAGTTTTTCTATAAATAAGAAATTTAGCATAATTGACAAACATTATATGCTTGAACTTTTTGAGCTTTAGTAGTTGAACTTGTCAGATTTTATATAAATAAGAAATTTAGCATAATTGACAAACATTATATGTTTGAACTTTTTGAGTTTTAGTAGTTGAACTTGAAAGTAATATTTAATTCAGTTTTTTAAATTATGTACATTTAACAGATAGGCTATTAAGTTCTATTCTTTTTTAGAGGTTCGTTGTTTTTGTATCATATTTTTTTCCTTTTTTCTTGTAGAGGTTAATTGACAAACATTTTTCTTGTAGTTTATTTTTCTTTGTCCCGCCCTCTGGTTTGTATACCTGGGCTTATTGGTGGGGTGTTTTGTTGACGATGTAGGCTATTGGGCCGTTTTCCGGCCCAGACCGCTCGTCCGCGCGACTGTGCAGTGCGTCGTGCGCGTGCGCTCTGGGTTTAGTCCCACCTCGCTAGTCGAGGGGGCTGCGGACCTGTTTATAAGCGCAGCGGAGGCTCACCAGTCAAACTCCTCTGAACACTTACTTGAGCGCTTATACACGGCGCTCACCCTCTCTCTTGACCTGTGGGCCCTGGTCGGCGGGTCCTGCATTGTGCGGATTACTAGGGATTCGCCCACGGGCTCGAGTTCAAGTATCTAGCATTGTCAGGGCCTGCGCCTGACCTTGGGCGGTCATTTTTTTTTGTTTGTTTGAATCTAGTACTTGACTCCACCAGTAACTTGGACTGATACTTTTTGTTCTTGTTCTTGTCAGTTTTGTGTGAGTGTAATCTTTTTCATTTGAGTTTTTTGCCTTCTTTTTTGTGTTTGTTTTTGTGAATTATTCTCAAGTGTCTTCTGGTGTCATTTTCAGAACTATGGTACTTGTGTGTAGACTGAGTTGTACTGGTAGTGCATTCATAGTAGCACTTATGGACTAATGCTTCTTTGTACTTTTTATTGTAGTAAGAATGTACTGTCCGATCAAGTGTACTGATTTGTACTGACATGGAACAATATTGTGTGATTAGTTGCATCATAACTAGTACTTTAGAGCAACGACAACGTTCCATTCAGAAGCTACTTTTGAATTTTGAAATGATGGATTAACAACATATGAAGCTACCAAACCAAACTTAGATAATGAGATAAGCAAAACATTGTACTTGATGACATAACTAAACTTGTTCAAACATGACAAGCACGACATAATCACACTCGTTCAACCCAACAAGAGCAAACTACTAATTTGAAACAGCAAGATAAAAGGCAAGCACAAGCGGAAGTAAAACGAAGGCAGGCTCTGATGTTATCTTCATCCAGTAAAGGGGCAATAGGGGCGGTCGTAGAAGTTTTCAGCCTCCCACTCTTTCGCATATTCCCAACCGTCTATGGCATACTCGGTGAGGTTGTCTGGCAGCTCGTTGGTCCCCCACAGTTTGTAGTCTTCCTGCGTGTTGATCTTGTTCTTCATGCCTTTGTAGAATGGGTGGATTACGCTGGCTGCAACATCAGTCAAGGAGTCATACTCTTTTCCGGCGTATGGAACTCTCCACTTGTGCTGAATGTCGATGAACTTGTTGGGGTTGATCTCCATAACGGACAACTTCAGCTTCTCTTTGTCGCTTTCAATGCTGAAACCGGCAAATGTGAACAACTTCTCATGCTGCAGCATCTTGGTCAGGCGCTTGGGCCTGCAAGGGCAGAGACATTTTGAATATTAGCATTACTTTGATGTTTTGAATTATTCATTTTTGTATTGTTTTACATGCGATGAATCCATGAAGTAGTTTTTTATGTAGGATAAACAATGGATGAATGTACTTCAAAAACTAGTAAAGAAAGTTCTGAAATTAAATTAAGTACATCATGTTTTTCTTCTTCTTGGATTATACATAGTTTCAGTCAATGTTGTATGTTCTGCATTGGTACTAGTTTAGTCTATTTTGGTTGAAATGGGATAACACAGAAACCAGTGCTTCACCAAGTTCTTAGTTTATTTTCTTATGGAAATAACATTAGATCAAATTCAAAAAATACTTCACTACATCAAGTTCAGAAACATCTTTTTTAATACATCGAGTACATAGACTACTCTATTGTATCAACTTCAGAAACTTCACTAGTCGATCAACTTCAGAATTTAATCTTCCGCAAGATTTTCCAAATAGTAATCCAGTGCATCAGGTTCAAAAATACATTTATAGTATATCTACTTGAGAAAATGCAGTAGTGCATCCACTTTTCACAAACCACACTAGTACATCTAGTTGGGAAAGCAAGTGTGATTAATTTTTCAGGATACAATACAATAAAACAGATAAACCATATGGAGGGCAAATGAGTAGGATTACTCACCATTTTGTGGCCGCTGTGATGTGGTACACCAAGCAGAGTTCGTCGACGCACAACTGCAGCACTGCTGCCATCTGGGGAGGTTCATCTTCGTTGGTGTAGTGCACACCAACGCCGACGATCCTACGAAACCTACCGCCAAGCTTCCTCCAGAGCCTGGAGATCACCTCGTCGGCCTTTTCTGGTACGTTGGTGCAGACGATCTCCAGCGTCTCGTTGCCGTGGAGCTCAACCCCTTTGAGGGTTGTTGTGTACTCGTGCTTCTCGCCGGGGACGTTAATGTCGACGAGGTTGCTCCTCTTGTCCGACGTCTCGGCATGATGACGCTTGGCGGATGGTTCCTCCGCCATGGCCTTCCTCCGGCGACTGTGGGCTTTGGAGAGAGAAGTTTATGGTTTGTGTGCAGTGGAAATGGAAGCGGCAATGGTGGTTTGTGGGAACGAGGGAGAGGTGGAAGAGAATGGGATTTTGTGCAGTGCGTGGACGGGGATTTTGCAGGAGGCGGTTCGTTCGGGGGCGTGTGTGTAGTGGGTGTTGTGGCGCGGGGTCACCGTTCGCAGTCCCTTGTGTCAACCGCTCAGTGGGTGGCGCAAATGGTGGCATGGAAGAACTAACTGTCCAAGTGAAATGGTTTTTACTGTTGAACTGACTAGTCTTGTCAAGCTGTACTTATGACCTGCCAAATCCCACTTGCACGTCTCTGCGATGGTGATGATGGCATTTTACTGTGGCACAGATTCGTATAGTCAAGCTGTACTTATCAGCTGCTTATCCCACTTGCATGTGTCAGCATCGGTGTTGATGGAGGTCTGAACTCCTCTACTGTCATACTCGGACTGGTGATTGAAGTGTAATTGAACATACCAAATACCAGTGAGACTATGTGTGGTGCTAATGTTTTTTTAAAACAATTTTCGTATTTTTTAAAGGATTGTTTATATCAAGATAATCTGTGAGTAGTTTTAACAGATAAATTAGATTTTCACCAGTACAGGATGTATTATATTAGCATTTTGCTTGAGGTAATTATTTTCATGTACTGATGGTGTTTCTAAATTGGGACTGGTAGGAGCAGGCATAGCTTTGTTTTTTCAAAATGATTTTTTGAGTCGTTCACTGGTGTGTTTGTTTTACTATGCCTTTTGTACTGCCGACTGAGATTTATCAGTACCGATGTACTACAAGAGTTTAAATTTTTTCCTTGGCATTTTTTTTGCCGAGTTACTGGTTGACAGTAGCGTTTTGCGTCAGATATATCCAGATAAGTTTTTTCAAATTTATTTGTGACTGCATTCAAAAGGATTATCAAATGGTTTAAATAATAATGTCACTGCTACAGCGGGCACAAATCAGAAATTATATCAGTACTGATGTGTACTCAGCCTTGTACTGACGTCTGAGAGTTATCAGTACTGATGTACTACAAGAGTTTAAATTTTTCATTGACATATTATTTTTCCTGAGTTACTGGTTCACATTATCGTTTTGTGTAGGATATATCCAGATAAGTTTTTCAAACGTATTTTGTGACTGCTCCAGCGGGCACAAATCAGAAACTAAAAAATAACTTTAGTTCTGATCGAGAGTAATCAACGTTAAAGCTAAATAAGTTTTGGTAACGATAGTGTGTGTGAAATGCTTCCTCATTGTGTGCTGCTGATGCAACTGAGACTACAAGGTTATTTTTTAGTTGACGCAGTAGGATAAACACTATGTATTGTTCAGTCTTGAGCTTCTCCTAATTGTCCCTGAATGTTTTGCCTTGCCGGCGCTCTTTCCAGGTTGAGCCTTGGCAGCTTCATCATCAGTTTCAATTTCCTCGCATCCGACACTGTCATCTTCATTGTCTTCGTCTAATTGGCCATCATTCTCATCAAACTCTTCTTCTTCATCGTATTCATTTGATTGCTTGGAACTCTGTACCTTGCCCTGTTTATGTTTAGCTCCACTGACCTCCTTGCCCACTTTTCACATGCGGGCATTATGTCCGTCAGTTCCGCCACACTTGCGGCAAGTGTAGCTGTTATGTGTGTTGTCTCCATTGGTAGAAAGCTGGGTGGCTCCAATCTGCTTGTTCTTGTTGACAGTGGCATCTGTGCGGAGTGGGCATGTGCGGTAGTTATGGTTGCTCACGACGTTGTAGAAACCGCATGCCCTTATCCCAAGGGGTTTGCCGTCCGGGCCAAATTCCACGCGCTTGATGGGGCGTGGTGGCTTTTTGGCTGCTGCTTTCACAGCTTTCGCTGCTTGCGTCTTGCTCTTCCTCCCCTTTGTGTTTGAGAATATTGGGGGTTTAATCACCCTTTCCTGCTGCTGCTGGTAGGATGTGCTATTGTCATGTCGTTCGCCTACAGCACCATCAAGCTCATGATCTCCCATGTGAGTTTGTCGGCGCTCTTGAGTGTGCACATGGGCAAGCTCCGGTTGCTGCTGCTCTTCTTCCTCGTTCTCAAATGGGTCAATAGATCCCAGATGGTTCATCTCAGATAACATTGTAGCAATATCCTGCTCAATGGCTTCATTGTCCGCGACACCTCCATTTTCAGCAGAATGCATGGCGTCGAGTTCTTGTTCAAGTTGGTCCATGACGACCCGCGACCTTGCCATTTGCTATTGGCTTCTCAACCTTTTTCTGTGCACCCTCATGTTCAACGTTAGCAGTGAGCTTTCAATGTAGTATTGGGATGCCTTGTTTGATGCTACTGTCCTCAAGTCATTTCTATCAAATGTTGGCTGGATGTTCGGGCGTTTGGTGTATCTCCTGAGTATGTATTTCTCTGGAATGCTGGCAGCCTTAATTTTCTGCATCATGCACAGGACATGCACGCAGAAAAGACATGAACGCTGAGTATATATTTGTTTCATTCTAACAAAAACTTTGCGAAAAGATAGTACAATATGTAACATCTTTTTTGTACTCCTCACCTGTGTGGTCCCATAGCATGCACTCGCACTCATATGTTTCTCCCACGGGGTCTGCCACCACCTGGAACGCATGCTGAGCCCACACAGACAGTTTTTGCGGGTGGTTGTAGCGCACTAGGTACTTTGTGGGCTCTTTCGTCTTTGTCGCCGTGAAGAGTGTGCTCAGTTTCAGCCTATCTCTGATCTTGCTGTACACAGCTCGTGTGTACAGCTTTGCCATCTGGGTGTCAAACCCATAGTAGGTCAGCATGTTTTGTTCCTTCTGCAGATGCAAGAATGATGACCAAATTGTTAGTTTTCTCGCAGGAAAATCTTCTAATAAAGTTTTTACTTTAGTAAGCATGTTATTTTTTGTCTTACGACAAGTGATAGAGCTATACCCGGTTACCCATTGTCTCCTGGTTCTCTGTCTTCCTCCTGGTTTTGACGCAGGAGTTTACCTGGCTGACAAACCGGTGTAGGGTATGTCTCTCATTTACATAGTTCTTCTTGAGCACATAGTTCATGCTCTCACTTTGCTGTGTGGATGTCATTTTGGCGCAGAAAATTTCTTTGAAGTAGGCTGATATCCATTTCTCACGCTCATTCCACATGCCCACCATTGTGGTATCGTCGTGGAGGTTGTACTTATCCATGAGTCTTTTCCAGGCATCCTCAAACTCAGTTGGCATGAGGGGCCAGTTGAGAATTGATGTGAATTCATCTTTAAAGTCCTCGTGCAGGAAATACAGGTACGCAAGGTGTACTCTGTACTTCTTCATAATGTGCCAGCGGCATAGCTTATGTACTGTGTTCTTGAAAACATCTGCGATCGCCAAAGCCATGGTCGGGCACTGATCTGGTAATGAGAAAATAGACTCTGAGTGGTCAGCAGATGGTTGTGCATATATACCAATAGAACTGACACAACATTTTTTTGTGTGTTACTTTACTTTTCTTTTTTGGAAGGGGGTGGTGGTTGGGGGTGGTTTTAGCAGTTGTACCTGTGAGGATGTATGTAGGAGCCTTCCTTCTCATGCACCTTAAAAATGTCTTGAACAACCACTTGAATGAATCTGCATCCTCATCTCTTATCAGGGCAAAACCAAAGAATGTAGTCTGTAAGTGGTTGTTAGTTCCGACAAACACCCCAAGTGGCATATGGTACTTGTTGGTCTTATATGTTGTGTCAAACATTACGCAGTCCCCGAAGTCCTGATACGCCCCTCGGCAGCTTGCATTTGCCCAGAATATGTTCTTAACTCTGTCAGACTCATCAAGTTGCATGTCACAGAAAAATTCCTGTTTATAGCTTTCATCTCCCTAAAGAAGTTGACAGTCTTTAGGACATCGTCCACATCATCAATCCTTGAATTCTTTGCTTTCCTGCATATCAAAAGTTCATTGAAAAATGCATGTTGAACTGGCGTCAGGTCATGCGTTGCGTGATATGTTTGTACTGACAGAGGAAAAAAGACGGAGGCGGTTTATGGGAGGAGAACAAGTTTGTACTTACAGGTTAATCAGGTCTTTGGCATTCATTTCGAGGAAGTAGCTACCAGGGTCATCACCGCCCAGTATGCTCATGATTTGCGTGTGTTCAACGCCTTTGAACTGCAGGTACTTTACGTACTCCAAGATTGTTTTGTCAAAGTTTTTGTGGGAGTGCAAGAAGACAAGCATTTCTGCGGTGAGCTGTAGCCTGTGGTTGTGTTCCCAGACTATCTCTTTTACGACAAATGTTCGATCATTTTCCTTCTTCAGCCTTATTTTAGCCCCGCAGTTAGTTCTGGCTGTCGTCTTGTTACGCTGTCTATTTGCTTCAGACACCTTTGATTCATAAACTCCATGGCACGTGCAATAAAGGTAGGCTCTGGTCTTACACTTGGGGCCTTCCCTGACAGCAAAACCAGCGTGCTTTGCATATACGTTGTAGAAGTTCTTAGTTTCTTTGAAAGTTTCAAACCTCATCTCTAGCCTTGGCAGAACATAAGCTTCAATGTCAGGTGGCTGCACACAACAGTGACCAAACAAAAATGTTAGATGGGGTGGTCACAGCACCATGGTATGGACTGTGCTTGTATTTTTTTTTTCTATATGGATACTTACATGTGTGTAGCTCGGCGCTGCCTCTGGGGTTTGTTGTTCTCCCTAGTTTATGGGCGCCGGTGGTGTCACCCTTGGCACATGCAGCAATGCATCTCTTGGAGGGAGCAACATTGACGAAGATCTCCATCTCTCGCTGTACGGCTGTCTCCCCTCAGATTCATTGTGAGGTTGCTCCTGTCTATATGGCTCATATCTTGTACCTTTGAACCTGCTAGATTGGCCAAAATTTCTGTCTTTTTGCCCTGGTCTTCCCGTCGCAACTGCTCTTGCAGCACAGATGATTGATGTTGACGGAGCGACTGGTGGAAGCCTTGTTGCAACCCATCCACGGCTTCCTGTCCTTGGATTTTTGCATGCGCTGGGGAAGGAAAACATTTGTTGTTGGTGATATTGTTGGCCTTCTTGCAACCCAGCAGCGGCAAAGCTTGGATTCCCAGATATTGGTGTTTGCTGTATAGAAGAACCTGTCCGTGCTTCTGATGTTTGCGGTGTATCTTCAAATCTGCGTGTACTATTGAAATATCCAGGCGGTATTTCTGGTGTTACCCAACCAGGTGGTGCCCCATATCTGTCTGGCTCATGAAATGCTTGCTACGTGTGCCGCCTTGCATGCTTCTGCAAACAACATTCAACAGTTTTGGGATTAATCTGGTTCGTTTTCAGTCGAACTAATGAACGTTGATGTTCAAACACGGATGTACTGATGTACTGTTTCTTCTACAACTTATGCAACTACACTAGAAGTACTCCTAGTTTATGTATCATTGAACTTACTATGTAACTGTGGCACTCTCTTATCACTATCTACTTGGACTGACACATATGTTTTAAGTTTTTTTACTTGAACTGAAGATAGCATATTAGATGCACTGACAGTAACCTCGACATCCTAATCATGCATCAATGCATCTACATTACAAGTATTGCCAGTTTATGCATCACTGAACTTACTGTGTAGCATTTTTATATTATTATTTTCAGTAACAGTTTTTTACTCGTTTGAACTGACGCAACTACATGACTTGTACTCTTAGAAATAACAACATACAACTTTTCAGTGGTAGCTGAACCTTTGTCACTATCTACTTGGACTGGCGCATATGTTTTAAGTTTTTTTACTTGAACTGAAGATAGCATATTAGATGCACTGACAGTAACCTCGACATCCTAATCGTGCATCAATGCATCTACATTACAAGTACTGCCAGTTTATGCATCACTGAACTTACTGTGTAGCAATTTTATATTTTTTTAGAAACAGTTTTTTTACTCGTTTGAACTGACGCAACTACATGACTTGTACTCTTAGAAATAACAACATACAACTTTTCAGTGGTAGCTGAACCTTTGTCACTATCTACTTGGACTGACGCATATATTTTAAGTTTTTTTTACTTGAACTGAAGATAGCCTATTAGATGCACTGATAGTAACCTCGACATCCTAATCGTGCATCAAGTGGCAGGGGTGTAAACGAACTGATGCAAGCATTTGCAATGTACTGATGCAGCACAGATGCAGCACACAATTTTGTACTCATGAACCTAATAGTGTAACATGTAGTCAGAGCATAGCAGCACAGATAAACTGATGAACTGATAAATTGACAGAAACATGGTACCTATCTTCATTCAAACCCAGATCTCAAAAACTTGGTGTTGCTAGTAATGTGTGTGGGAAGGATTCATCACCTGCATCTTGTTGCATGTGACTCCATCTTCGTTTCGTTGGCGGCGTATTGGCATGAACTTGGAAGGCGGAGCCATTGTTATTGGGGAGACGACCGTGCTTGTGGTGGAGCTTTGTCGACGAGGTCCGTCGAGGGGCGGAGGCAGGAGGCGTGGATCACGGCCCAGGTGAATCTTCGGCGCCCGGTGGCAGGGAGGAGCGCGGGGAAGCTCCTGCACCAGGCGGCGGGTAGGCGAGCGGGGAGGCTCGTGCACCAGACGGAGGGAGGCGTGCGGGGAGGCTCCGGCGCCCGGCGGCGAGGAAGCGCGCAGGGAGGCTCCTCCGCCCGGCGGCGGGGAGGTGCGCGGGGATGCTCCGGCGCCAGACGAGGCGACCGATGGTGGCGGCGGTCAGGCCGGCGGCATGGCTAGATGGCGGCGCGTCGGGGGAAGTGGTGGCTGTGGATCGACGGCCGGTGATGCAAACTCGTCGTCGACGGGTCACGGCGTCGCGGGCTCCCTCGCTTCGGCTGCCGCCGTTGCTCGCTCGCCCGCGACGTCTGCCTTCGGCGGTAGGAAGTGGGTCGGATTGGGGGCGAGGGTAACAGAATAATATTCTATTACTGGTAACATAATAGTACAGCCCTATATATATATACATGGAAACTAGCAGGAAACTGTGCATGCTAAAAACTATCTAGCTGCGCAGGGTCTGTGCCCAGCTCTGTACATAGGGTTACATGCCTTGCCGGCAAGGCTAGTGCAAAAAGGGGGTTGTCGGGGCTCCCGGCAACCACGCCCTATGGGTAAAACTTGCGAAGATGTTTGATATTCCATGAATTGCTCACTGGGATGCCATCTTCGATCTCCAGGCGGACTGCGCTGGGCCTAGTGACTCGTATTACCCGATAGGGGCCTTCCCACTTTGGCGTCAACTTGTTTGAATTCTTGGCGGACTGAACACGCCGAAGAACAAGGTCGCCTTCCTCAAGGCTTTGGGCGTGAACCTTGCGGCTATGATAGCGGCGCAAGGCTTGCTGATAGCGAGCGGCTCGCACAGCAGCTCAAAGACGATCTTCCTCAAGGAGCATTGCATCATCTTGGCGCAACTGCTCTTGCTCAAGCTCATCATAAGCAAGCACTCGAGGTGACCCGTATATGAGTTCAGTGGGGAGAAATGCTTCTGCCTCGTAAACCAGGGCAAAGGGTGTCTGGCCAGCGGCTCGATTTGGTGTCGTTCTGATTGACCAAAGAACTGTTGGCAATTCATCAATCCAGCGCCTTCCACACTTGCGCAGCTTGTCGAAGGTTCTTGTTTTGAGGCCTCGCAACACTTTAGCATTTGCCCTTTCCGCTTGACCATTGCTCCTTGGATGAGCAACAGAAGCGAAGCATACCTTTCTACCAAGGTCCTGGATGTACTGTATGAAGGTGCGGCTCGTGAACTGGGTGCTGTTGTCGGTGATGACTGTTTGGCACACCAAAACGGCAAACAAGTCCTTTAAAGAACTTGACCGCTGACTGCGCTGTCACCTTCCTCACCAGCTCCACTTCCGGCCACTTTGTGAACTTGTCAATCGCGATGTACAAGTACTCAAAGCCCTCGACGGCACGGGGAAAGGGGCCCAGTATGTTGAGTCCCCAGACCGAAAATGGCTAGGAGAGGGGGATTGTTTGAAAGGCTTGAGCTAGTTGATGAAGCTTCTTTGAATGAAATTGGAACGCTTCACACTTGGTTACTAGTGTTGTTGCATCCTGGAGGGCAGTGGACCAGAAGAAACCTTGCCGGAATGCTTTGCCGGCAAGGGCTCTTGACCCTATGTGGGAGCCACATATGCCTCCGTGTATCTCTACCAACAACTCCAGTCCGTCCTCCCGAGGAATACACTTCAATTTCACGTTGTTTTTCCTTCTTCTATAAAGGGCATCATCCACAAACTGGTACATGCTGGTCCGACGGGCTACTTTCTCTGCTTCTTCCTGCTCCTCATGGAGCTCTCCCGTTTGGAGGAAACAGACTGTAAGTTGTGCCCATGCCGGGGCCTGGGGCTCGACGGCAAGGACTAAATGCATGTTTTCTGCTGCAGGGGAAGCCGCCTCGATAGCAAGGGCCTGGGGTCCTACTGGAGGCTGCTGTTCCTCGGCAAGCTTGGGGTAGCCGGTAACTTCCTTGCCAGCGGCTCCTGGGAGCTCTACAGGAAAGTACTTGCCGTCATACTTCTCTAGGACCTCTGGTTTGAACGTGCGGGTGTTGAGCCACTCGAACTGCCACAGCTCGTGGGTGAATGCTGGACAAGTGATTGCATATGGCAAGTCGCTAGCATCCCCCGGCGTAGGCCTGTACTTAGTGGACCCAGCACGCCTATCAGACTGGTGACGTGCTTCTCGTCGCCGCTCGATAATAGTCCGGGCGTCCTCCTTGAGGCGCTCTCAAAGAACTTTCCATTGGTCATGGCGCTTCCGTGGGTCTGATGACGCTATGGACACGTTGTCCTGGGCGTCGCCTCGATGGGCCGACTGTGGCGTAGGGGAGTGCACCGTGGTTGCGGCACCCTCGACCCTTCCACTGCTTGCGCGCGTCGGCTCATCATTTCGGTGCCGTGAGGGGCATGCTCCCCAGTGGCCAGCTCTGTTGGCATGCCCAATAAGGCTTTCGATAGCAGCCCTCCACTCTTCTTGCTTCTCCAAGGCAGGAGGAAAGTCGAGGAGCAACTGCGCTCACGATAGCACTTCCGCTCACGTGGGTGGTAGCGACAGGCACGAGGAATGGGAGGAACTCGGACTTCTAACGATGTTAGAAGGAGTCCCATCACGATTCCGCGGTCGCGTGCTCTTTTCTCATGCATCATGGCGTGCATGTCAGCCCTGCGTGATGAAGTCATGTACCTAGGGTAGGGTCATGAACCTGTCCTAAGTACCCTCCCCAAGGGCATCTTCAGAAGAAGCTGCCTTCCAGTCGACCAAGAGAGATTCCACTCGACAGACTCGAAGGCACTCGACCACGAAGACTCACTCGACCACCAGGAGATTAAGAGCCACTCTGTATCCAAACGGTCTGTAATTAAGTAGTCTTTATGGCCATGATGACACATTATGTAGGGCGTTACCGGTAACGCCAATCCTTTATGTACTTTAAACCCTGCATAACTGAGGGCCAGAGGGGTCTGGCAAACACTATATAAGCCACCCCCCTCCTCAGTGTAAAGGGTTCGCACCCCTGTAACTCATACGCATATAATCCAGTCGACCGCCTCTGGGCTCCGAGACGTAGGGCTGTTACTTCCTCTAAGAAGGGCCTGAACTCGTGAATCCCTTGCGTATACAACTACTCCATAGCTAGGATCTTGCCTCTCCATACCTACCCCCATTCTACTGTCAGACTTAGAACCACGACAGTTGGCGCCCACCTTGGGGCAGGTGTCTTAGCGACTTTTTGGAGCAGTTGCAATTGTTCCGATTGCCTTCATCATGGTTTCTGGCGGAGTTCTGGTCGAGGGCCGCGAGATCCGTCTTGGTGCACTCACTTTCATTGCCGACAACTCCGCTTGGCTCCAGGAGGCTCCACTGGACATCGACGCGCTCCCCGTCCGCGGTGCGACGCATTTTCGGGCGTGTGTCCGTGGCGTCCTGCTGCGGCAACCGTCGACTCCGTATCGGTCGACTCCTGTGTCATCCGCCCTCGCTGTCTCCCGCCAGCACAAGCGTTCAGGTCGGTCGAGGCTTCAGCGGTGGGTGAGACACGCAGTGGCTCGCCAATCGGCCACCACCCAAGTCGCGACAATCGAGCCCGACAAGTCTCTCTACAGCCTGTTCGATCTGTCGACTGGCTCCGTAGAGACTGCATCCGAGTGCGACAGCAGTGATCCAGCGGCGGAGGTCCTGATGGTCAATGGGCCTCGTAGCCCTCCCGGCTTCCCTCGCACCGACGGGATGGACGGTGGAGGCGATCCCGCTCAGGCCCACGAGGAATATCAGCCCGAGCCGCTCACTTCTCTGCAAAGGGAAGATCTTCGCCGCCTGAACATGGATGCCCTGCATACTCCCATCGCAGGAGAAACTCCCGAGGCTCGTGCCTTGAAGGAGGCTCGTTTGGCCAACTTGGCTGAACGCACTCGACTGGAGAACCTCCAGCGGGCACTCGACGAACGTGCGCGGCTCCGAGTACCCGACTCCAGTCAACGTCAACTCTTTCCGCAACCAACTCAGGTATGTCGAACCCCGATTCAGAATCTAGCAGCTGCAGCCCGTATAGCAGAGTCAATTCAGCCCTCTCAGTCAGAGGCTGGCAGAGGCTTGATGCAGATCAGGGATTTACTCCGAGCAGCAGGAGATCAGAATTCAGCTGTGTCACAGTCATGCAACAGGATTCACAGTCGATCCATCGCTAAGAATACAGTTCAGTCGGCTCATAGCCCAAGATCGCCTCTACGGCGCGAGGGACGTGAAGGTCGACGTGACCAGTATGATGACCGATTCGATCGTGATGATCAGCGTCGAGTGCCCACTCCTCCCCCAAGGGGTGGGTCTTACACTCATCGGCAGCAAGATGATAGGCGCCAGCTCAGTGTTGGGCGAAGAGCTCCGGTTGACCCCGGGGAACCAGGCTTTGACGCGAGATCCATCATCGTGCAAGGTTTGGTCGATCGGAACAGAGCTCATCGAGGTGGCCATGACAAAGATGCGCCCACTAGCAGCCGAGTCCATGTTTCAGGTCCAGAATGTTTTAGCAGAGCCATCAGAGCCGCAGTGATACCCCCCAACTTCAGGTTGGCGACTGGGGTAAGTAAGTTCACCGGTGAGTCCAAGCCTGAAACCTGGCTTGAAGACTACCGAGTGGCGGTACAGATTGGCGGCGGAAATGATGAGGTGGCCATGAAGCACTTACCACTCATGTTGGAGGGTTCGACCAGGGCGTGGTTGAATCAGTTAGCTCCTAGCAGCATTTACACTTGGGAAGATCTTTCCCGAGTGTTTGTCAGGACATTCGAGGGAACTTGCAAGCGACCAGCCGGATTAACAGAACTGCAAGTCTGTGTGCAAAAGTCGAATGAAACCCTGAGAGATTACATCCAGAGATGGATCACTTTGCATCATACCGTGGAGAATGTGTCTGATCATCAAGCGGTCTATGCCTTCAAGGATGGTGTCAAGAACAGAGAGTTAAGTCTGAAGTTTGGTCGAACCGGGTATATGACCCTGAGTCGAATGATGGAGATTGCCACCAAGTACACTAAGGTGAAGAAGAGGATAGACTCTGGAGTGGCAAGTACAAGCCGAGTCAGTCCGAAAAAGGAAACTCCAATCGGAAGCAGAAGCGGAAAGCTGAGCAAGCTGCTCGTGGAGAGGTTCTGGCCGTGACTCAGGGTAAATTCAAAGGGAAGCCCAAAGGATCTTGGAACCCCAAGAAGGTGAAGGATAAGGAAGGAAATGACGTGATGGATCTGCCATGTCACATCCACACGAAGAAAGACGAAGAGGGTAACTTCATCTACCCGAAACATACCACTCGCCAGTGCCAGCTCTTAATCCAACAGTTTCAAGGAAAACATCCCAAGGACAAAGAAAAGGAGTCGGACAAGGCTGAGGACAAGGAGGACAGTGATGGAGGATATCCTCATGTCAATTGCACCCTGATGACTTTTGCTGATGTGGAGAGCAAAAGTCGATTGAAAGTTATCAACCGTGAGGTGAATATGGTCACCCCGGCGACACCAAGCTATTTGAGATGGTCTCAAACTCCCATTACGTTCGACCAGTCCGATCATCCGACTCACATAGCCACCCCTGGGAGGCAAGCTTTGGTGGTCGACCCAGTTGTCGAAGGCACTCGACTGACGAAGGTGCTGATGGATGGTGGAAGTGGGCTGAATATATTGTATGCGGAGACGCTAAAGGGAATGTGCATTCCGATGTCCAGACTCAGCTCCAGCAACATGTATTTTCATGGAGTCATTCCTGGAAAGAAGGCTGAATCACTCGGCCAAATAGCTCTAGATGTGGTGTTCAGCGACTCGAAGCATTTCCGCAAAGAGAAGCTGACATTCGAAGTCGTGGATTTCCAGAGCGCTTACCACGCCATTTTGCGGAGACCAGCTTATACACGGTTCATGGCTCGACCATGTTACGTGTACCTCAAATTGAAGATGCCTGGCCGCAAAGGCGTGATCACTATCACTGGCAACCGGAAGAAGGTAGAAGAGTGTTTTCAAAAAGGGTTGAAGATTGCGGATGCCCAGATAACAGTGGTAGAGCTGGAGGGGTACAAGAAAAATGCAGATCCGAGTGATTTGTTGCGGGCCAAGAAGCCCGCCATAGTGTCAGCGTTCCAGTCGTCTGGTGAGACGAAGCCCGTTCATATTCACCCGACCGACCCCAGCACAGCTCCGACCCATATTTCCACAACACTTGACTCTAAATAGGAAGAAGCGCTCATCCAGTTCCTCCGTGAGAACTGGGACATCTTTGCATGGAAGCCTGCTGACATGCCGGGTGTTCCCAGGGGGCTGGCTGAGCACCGCCTAAGAGTCGACTCAAAAGCAAAACCTGTCAAAGAACATCTTCGACGGTCCGCCGTTCAGAAGAGAAAAGCCATTAGCGAGGAGGTGGCTCGACTCCTGGCAGCAGAGTTTATCCGAGAGATATACCACTCCGAGTGGCTCGCCAATGTCGTCATGGTCCCGAAGAAGGACAAGTCACTTCGCATGTGCATCGATTTCAAACATATCAATCGGGCCTGCCCGAAAGATCATTTTCCTCTCCCTCGCATCGACCAAATTGTCGACTCGACTGCAGGATGCGAGAGGTTGTCTTTTTTAGACGCCTATTCCGGGTACCATCAGATCCGTCTGTATGGACCCGACGAGATCAGAACAGCTTTCATCAGTCCATTCGGGTGCTTCTGCTATGTCACCATCCCATTCGGTCTCAAGAATGTCGGAGCCACGTTCATGAGGATGATTCAAAAGTGTTTACTCACCCAAATCAGCTGGAATGTGGAAGTGTACATGGATGATATCGTGGTCAAGTCACGAAAGGGTTTCGACCTGTTGACTGACCTCGCTGAAACATTTGCCAATCTCAGGAGGTATGATATCAAGCTTAATCCATCAAAGTGCACATTCGGAGTTCCTGGTGGAAAGTTACTCGGTTTTCTCGTTTCAGAACGAGGAATCGACGCTAACCCAGAAAAAGTAGGCACCATACTTCGAATGAAACGCCCTGTGCGTGTGCACGATGTCCAGAAGCTTACTGGATGCTTGGCCACGTTAAGTCGATTCATCTCTCGCCTCGGTGAAAAGGCATTGCCTCTTTACCGACTGATGAAGAAGGCAGACAAGTTCGAGTGGACTCTAGAAGCTAATGCAGCGTTTGCCGAGCTAAAAGCTCTGCTCTCTACCCAGCCGGTGCTTGCTGCTCCAATCAGCAAAGAGCCTCTGTTGCTTTACATTGCAGCCACTGGACAAGTCGTCAGTATAGTACTGATGGTCGAGCGGGAAGAAGAAGGGAAAGCCTTCAAAGTTCAGCGCCCAGTGTATTATCTCTCTGAAGTTTTGACTCCATCGAAGCAAAGATATCCTCATTATCATAAGCTTGTGTATGGGATCTACATGACCACGAAGAAGGTTGCTCATTATTTCTCTGATCATTCCATTATAGTCGTCAGCGACGCCCCACTGACAGAGATTCTACACAACAGGGATGCAACTGGTCGAGTGGCTAAATGGGCGATCGAACTCCTTCCCCTTGATATCAAGTTTGAGGCAAAGAAAGCCATTAAGTCCCAGGCGATAGCAGATTTCCTTGCCGAGTGGATTGAACAACAGCAGCCAACTCAAGTTCACTCGGAGTATTGGACCATGTTCTTTGATGGCTCTAAGATGTTAAATGGTTCCGGTGCTGGGATAGTTTTGGTTTCCCCCCGAGGAGATAAGCTCAGATATGTGCTCCAGATCCACTTTGATTCCTCCAATAATGAAGCAGAATGTGAAGAACTTTTGTATGGGTTGCGCATGGCCATTTCACTCGGCGTCCGTCGCCTTATGGTTTATGGCGACTCAGATTTGGTGGTCAATCAGGTGATGAAGGAGTGGGACATTAGAAGCCCAGCCATGACTGGATACTGCAATGCAGTGAGGGAGCTTGAGAAGAAAAGAAGCGCATAGGAGTGAGCTCGGCTCGGCTCAATCCCGCAACCCGCGACGTGGCGAGCGGAGGAGGAGGAGTGCGCGAGCGGAGGAGGAGGAATGCAGTGAGGGGCTGATGAAGCTTGAAAAGAAATTAGAAGGGTTAGAGCTCCACCATATACCCCGACTGAAGAATCAAGCGGCTGATGATTTGGCGAAGATAGGTTCCAAGAGAGAAGCCATTCCCAGTGATGTGTTCTTGGAGCATATCCATACTCCATCAGTCAAAGAAGATCCTTTTACCGAAGAAGCTCTGCAGCCTAAGAGTATCACAGATCCGACTGAAGTTGAAGTTCCAGCAGTGGTCGACCTGATCATGGAAGCATTGGTGATCACTCCCGATTGGACAGTACCGTATATCGCATATATCTTAAGGAAAGAGCTCCCGGAGGACGAAGAAGAGGCTCGATAGATCGTCCGCCGATCTAAATCCTTTACCGTGATAAGGGGACAGCTGTACAGAGAAAGCGCGACTGGAGTTGGTCAGAAATGCATAACGCCAGAAGAAGGTCGAATAATCCTTGACAACATCCACTCGGGGACCTATGGCCATCATGCGTCCTCTCGGACCATCATGGCCAAAGCATACCGAGCCGGATTTTACTGGCCAAGAGCGAATGAAATGGCAAAGGAGATAGTCGACAAGTGTGAGGGATGTCAATTTTACTCCAATATGTCACGCAAGCCCGCCTCAGCTTTAAAGACCATACCGCTCGTCTGGCCCTTCGCAGTATGGGGGTTGGATATGGTTGGACCCTTGAGAATAGGCAGAAGCAGTTTCACCCATGTGCTGGTAGCAGTCGACAAGTTCACCAAGTGGATTGAGGCTAAACCCATCAAGAATCTTGATGCCGGCACTGCTGTCAGCTTCATCAGAGAGTTGATATTCAGATATGGAGTCCCGCACAGCATCATCACTGACAACGGGTCAAACTTCGATTCCGAGGAATTCAGAGCGTTCTGCACATCTCAAGGCACACGAGTCGACTATGCTTCAGTCGCTCATCCTCAGTCGAATGGACAGGCAGAACGAGCCAACGGCTTGATTCTCAAAGGGTTGAAACCCCGATTGATGCGTGATCTCAAGCATGCAGCTGGTGCATGGGTCGACGAACTTCCGTTAGTACTTTGGGGATTAAGGACCACGCCTAACCGGTCGACTGGGAGAACTCCGTTCTTCTTAGTCTACGGAGCTGAAGCAGTCTTGCCGAGTGACCTGCTTCACAACGCTCCCCGAGTCGGGCTCTACACCGAAGCTAAAGCAGAACAAGCCCGGCAGGACGCAGTCGACCTTCTAGAGGAAGAAAGGGAGATGGCTTTGATCCGATCGACCATTTACCAACAGGACTTGCGTCGCTTCCACACCAAAAACGTGAGGAGTCGAGCCTTCCAGGAAGGAGATTTGGTTCTCCGAGTGGATCAACAGAAACCACACAAGCTCGCTCCTTCTTGGGAGGGTCCCTTCATCGTCACCAAGGTTCTCCACAATGGGGCATACCGTCTTTACAATGTCGAGCATCAGATCGACGAGCCCCGAGCTTGGAACGCGGAGCTGCTCCGCCCCTTTTACACTTAAGTGTGCACTCGGAAATGTAATAAAAGTACTTCTGTAGTTCATTTTTCAAAAGACAATAGTGTTATAATTTTCCCAGTGATTGTTGTCACTTTTGTTTGTTCAATAAAATCCTACCGAGTGATGAGCCAGCCTTTCACTCAGAGGCTTAGCCACAAATCCGTTTCGCCTAATTTTCAATAAAATCCTGCCGAGTGGTGAGCTAGCACTCGGAGGCTTAGCTGCAGTCCAAGTACTCGCCTAAGTTTTTGAAAATCCCACCGAGTGGAGAGCAGACCACCCACTCGGGGGCTTAGCTGCAGCCCAGTGCTTGCCTAAGTTTTTGAAAATCCTACCGAGTGGTGAGCCAGCCTCCCACTCAGAGGCTTAGCTGCAGTCCAAGTACTCGCCTAAGTTTCAATAAAATCCTACCAAGTGATGAGCCAGCCTCCCACTTGGAGGCTTAGCTGCAGCATAGCGCTCGCCTAAGTACAAGTATAACGTGTGCTCCGCAAGGAATACGAGGTGCAGGTCGATTGCTATCCTCTTCTTCGAAGCTACGCCACAAGTATAACATGCGCTCCGCAAGGAAGACGAGGTGCAAGTCGGCTGCTACCCTCCTCTTCCGAGCTATGCCACAAATACAATGTGCTCTCCGCAAGGAGGACGAGGCACAGGTCGACTGCTACTTCTCCTTCTGAGCTATGCCACAAGTATAATGTGTGCTCCGCAAGGAAGACGAGGTACAGGTCGATTGATGCCCTCTTCTTCAGAGGCACACCGCAAAAATCCTACCGAGTGGAGAGCCGACCTCCCACTCGGGGGCTTAGCTGCAGCCCAGTGCTCGCCTAAGTTTTGAAAATCCTACCGAGTGGAGAGCAGAGCTCCCACTCAGGGGCTTAGCTGCAGCCCAGTGCTCGCCTAAGTTTTTAAAAATCCTACCGAGTGGAGAGCAGACCTCCCACTCGGGGGCTTAGCTGCAGCCCAGTGCTCGCCTAAGTTTTTGAAAATCCTACCGAGTGGAGAGCAAACCTCCCACTCGGGGGCTTAGCTGCAGCCCAGTGCTCGCCTAAGTTTTTGAAAATCCT